>NW_008614506.1:18676-27753 GCF_000691845.1 Merops nubicus | reverse complement strand
AGGGAAAGAAAGAAATGTATTTAACAAGTCCATTAAAACTGCAACTCCAGCAAATGAGATAAACTGTGGGCAACAGTTCTGAGCCAGGCAGCAAGCCACGAAGCAGAGAAACAGAAAGGTAAGGGGGATTTCAATGGGCAAAATCAAGGAGGGAAGACATTTTGTTAAAGCATACAGATTAACGCTGGTAAGCTGGAACCATATGAACAAAGCAATTGGGTTACAGTCTTCTGCAGGGAAAAGGGCTGAAAAGAGAAACAGACCGTAAGTGAGAGACATTAATGAGAAAAAAACCTCATTCATGAGACTAGCTGATGCATTGCTAGGGAGTGGTATGATTAAAGCCATTAAAAAAGAGGATCCTGAAGGATTATGTGTATGTACATATCTGGGCAAAAGAAATGGGACTGAGCCAGGGCACCACAAATACCCAGGCAGCTTATATATTTCTCTTTATACTCGAACAGCTTGCACAGACTCCTTTCCCCAGGAACCTCATCATCCCCGTATGTCCTATAGAGACTCCAGAGACTTACCTAAGAGCTGTGGATCCCATTTGACATTAAGATGTTCAAACATGACTCTTTGCAATGATCTTTCCCCATGCTTCCCACTACAGCAACTGTCTATTTTCCTTTTTCCTGTATTCACATCCCCCACATCAGTGTAGCCATCTGGCAAGTTGGAAAGTCAGTGTGTTGTAATGGACATTTCTGGATTTATCACAAATTCAGAAGAGAGTTCTTGCTCTGGGGATAATAGGTTTAGGTTCACCCTGTTTAGTATGTCAAGAAGGAAAGGCAGAATTAGTCTAAAGTGGTGGGACAATCTATACATAGCCCTTACATGACTTTTTTCTAAATGTTTTTGCCTCCTTGTTTGACCAGTCTTCATAAAAACTCATAAAAGACTTTTACAAAGTCTCTCTGATCAGAATTCATCAGCTGAGCAAAAATAGTTACAATATGATAAGTTATAAAGCTTCCTTGGTTTTCAAGCCCAGAACATATTGACCAAACTTAAGCAGAAGCTCATAATTAAGTATTCTGTTCTGAAGATGTGGGCCTCAGTGTCTCAGCACTTATGAGCAGGATTCGCAGTACACATTAAGATGGAAGAGGAAGATGCCCATGGTGATCAGCTGGAACTGAAAAACAAACAAACAAACAAAATAACTTAAAAATCATTTTTCTTGATATGGTGCAGCCACAAACCTTACTGAAAGGCACATTGCTGACTCCCAGCTTCCTGTCCTCATAGCAACTAGCTGTCTCTGTGACTTTTTTTTTTTATTATTTTCTTAAGAAAGACAGTAGCCCTGATGAAAATGACCTTCTAGATGGAGCAAGTCCCAAGGCTATCAGTTGACCTGCCTAATTATGTTGCCAGGGTAAGTTCACATAACACTGGACATAACCTGAAATTTCTTATTTCATATTTCTATAATTGCTAGAGAGGCCTTTTAAAACAAATACAGTTAATATTTTTTAAATTACAAACATGTCTTTTTCCTTGACTTGAATAGAGTTGGCTGAAATATCATTAAACCTAAACAATCAAGGCTAAACAAAAAATTCCACTTGGACAGAGAACAATAAGGAAAGCTCACTCTGAAAGGGACAATTTAAACTATTATGCAGGTGTGAAAATTAGAGGTTATATCTGAAACTGTTTTGCATCCTTAACAATTGTGTTTGTTGCCATGGAACAAATGTGTTAAGATAATGTATTGTAGTTTGGTATATTTTATTGAACTATTAGGTAGTTCAACTAATCCCTGCTGTTCTAATGTGAAGAATTTCCACATAAGAAAGCAGAAGAAAGTCCTTGTATTTTTATATTCTTTCCATTTTTTACCTTTATCTTTTTTTTTCTCATACAATATTTTTCCTATTCTCTTCTCATACAACATAGCAGAAACATTTGAGAAGACAATAATAAACTGTTTATTTTTGAAGAAAGAATTTCAATATTCAGTAGAACCTTGGTTCACATAATGAATCCAGTAGGGGAAAATTATTATTTTCTTATCTTGAATATCATGAAAAACTGAACTCTTTAAACCAAATCATCAATAAACTTTCAGATACATACTGAAAAAAAGTTCTAACAATGCCACAAGTGATAATGCTGTTTTAACAAAACCAAAACTGGGTCTGATTAGTAATTTAATACTGTTTCTGATTTATTACATCTTTCCAGGGAAAGTATGATGATCAGAATTTGATAGAATTTTAAAACTTCTACTGTGTCTATAGCCAGCAGAATTATTTTGTTTTCCTTTAAAGTGATATTATAAGAAATACTAAACTATTTCTGCAGATAAAACTATGTATGCCTCATCTGCAGCTCTTCCTTCTTTGTTACCATAAGACCCTTGTTAAGTGCCATTATTTTTTAGTAGCACAGTGTTAAATACTGTGTTTTGAAACCTAGAAAGTTATTACCCTGTCAGGGAGAGCTTCCTCGTACTAACATGACATAGACTATAGCTTGAACAACTTGTTTCTGCAGTGTTGTTGCTATGGGAACAGATGCAAAATGCTTACTGCTGTACGATAACACAATTAAGCATATTATGGCCTCTTTAATTGCATTCTTTAGGAGTCACCACAAACAAAAGGAGAGTATCAGTCTGGGTGCACTCTTACATTTTCAAATGACAATTTTGACTTAATATTGCAGGTTATTATTTCACCTATTTTAAATGCTTCTTTCTCCTGCAGTTCTCACACCAAAAGAAAAAAAGAATAAAGTGTCCTAAAGATAGCCAAAAATTACTGCATTTAAATGATGGAAAGACAAAAAAATTGTGCTTAGGGGCTTCCTGAGCCAGCAAATCATATTTAGTAGATCTTGACAATTCCAAGATATTAATGCTGGAAAATTCTTGAATGAGAATGTGTCAGTTGCTCCTACATCATGGACTTATCTCTTTTTAAATAGCTGGGCTAAATTAATAATTATTTATTATTATTTGCAGTTTGTACTATAAAACAGCTGCTTTTATCTTTTTTTTTTTTCCCCCTGCCTAATATTGACTCGCCCTTCTAGTTTATATACTAGTTTTTTTTTTTTTTTTTTCCCTGCCTAATATTGACTCACCCTTCTAGTTTATATACTACTTGATCAGTTACTGAGCTGTGCTGTTGTCTTCAAAAGAAAGCCTCAGTTTTCAGGGAAGAGGAAAAAAAATAGACCCAAAAAAAACCCCAAAACCCAACAATATGTTTGATAAACAGAAACATAGTTCATGAAGAGACAGAAAATGAGGGAAAATTCCAAAGCTCCCCTAAGTCTAAATTCTTGTACTATGCTTTAAGTAGTGCTAACCTACAGTGCTCTCACTGTCTGATACACAGTTCTTGCCCCTAATCTGTTAGTTTTGTTACCTAGGTCTTCCCACAGTCCAATGATGAAACCCACTAGAACAGTGAACACTGTGCTATACTGTACTAAGTATAACTTCATAACAAAACCTGCATTTTTAGCAAATTCCTTACTTTTAGTAGTTCAATTGAAATTCAAAGCCCATTTGAAACACAAAAGTCTGGTTTGGAAATAACCTGAAAATAGTTAAAGATTCGTTATACTTGGTAAGTAGGAATACAGTATTTTCCAGAGCTCAGGTGAAGATACCCTCTACCTATTACAATCTGCATCTCTGAAGTATGCCAGAAAATTTAAAGGAAAGTAATTAAGTCAACAATGTGAAAATTTTGACACCTTGCTGATGATTACAACTTTCACAGTCTCCTAAGAGGCACCATGTAAAGCTGCCAAACCTGAAGGTCACTGCCAGCTTTGCACACCAAGGCATTAGGACAGTATGGCAATCTATAAGGTCTATACACACTAGATGGGTTTCCACAGACACAAGATCTAAACAAAAGCCTTTGCTTAACACCTGGAAATGCTCTTTATTATTTGAGCCATGCCCATCTGATCTATAATATACTGCCCTGCTACATCAAATGTCACCACTATTTGAACAAGACCTTCCTTACCATTGTCCCCATGAGTTCCATATTCATAGTTTATGCACAAGTTTCATTAACAATAGACATGAGGCCCTCTGCAATCTTCTGTTTCCCTGCACATGACTGAAAAAAAAAAAACCCAAAGGCTTATGTATTCCTCATCTCCCATGGTCCAGTCAAAATCAGTAAAGAAGTACAGTATCATCAGGATCTCTGTATCCTGCTGACTGATATGTCTGGAGCCTGCTGAATGATGATAAGAAAATAAAATACACACATTCTGCCAGCTGAGGACAAGTTTTTAATCTTTGAAACCCTTTGTTGAAGTAGGGCATTCATTCCTGAGAAATACTAAAAAATGCAGGTAACAAGAGGACGTTTCAGGGGTAGACGAGCAAGGAACAGCAGGCATAAACACTTTGAACTCATCACAAAGAAGCAGCTGATCTCTCAAGCAGATTGGTCTGTGATGGAGATCAGAGACTAGCCAGGGGTTTACAGAGATGACAAAATGATGAAATACCTGAGAAGTAAAGACAGTTATGGTATGGTCCAAACACCACCCTTTTTTAAGGTTCAAATAATGATCACTGTTGTTCAAAATATTATCACTAGTACCTCTATCACCATCATCACTGTTATTGATCATTATAATTTATAAATGCCTGTGTGCTTCTGTGTCCCTGAAACCCAGCTGAGGCCTGGACTGTTCCTAGCAGGACTGACATCTCACAGTCTAGGAGAGCCAACAGAAGCCAGGTAGAAGCTATGGTCATGGACATTGCCTGCCTATAGGCAAGAAGGCAGCAGCTCTTGTTCAAAGGCACTGGCACAAAAGCTGTTCTGTGATTTGTCAGCATTATTCCAGTCTCACACACAGTAACTTTTCAATACATTTTTGATTGCTTGGTCACCTCAATGTCTGCACAAAACTTGTGATTAAGTCTCCTCAAAGGCTCACAACAGGCTGGGTGCTACTGTCATGTCAATCCCCTGGATAGTCCTCTGCTCATGACTCTCTTTTTGAGGGAAACATAGGCTACTTCCACTGATCAGAAGATCCGTACAAAGCCCTGACTAACATTTGGAGGAGAGAGCATATAAGCTCATAAAACTATAAAGGGGAAAGCAAAAAGAGTTCACCCTCAGATTATCAATGAAAGTTGAATTCATGTCATAACAGTTTTTCTGCAATGATTCATGTGTGTTTCAATAGAATAACTTCAAATTTGTAGGCCATCTGTTAGGATGACAGAAACCAAATGGAACTGGAAAAGAAAACGAAGGAATAGTAATATATTATTTCTATGTATTTGTTATTGCTGAATGGATATATTATTAATTTATTTTTATTAGGTTAATTTCTTGTCTTTGGGAACAATGCAATGATCAGTTCCTAGACAACGGGCTCTAGGTGGCCCTGCTTGAGTAGGGCATCGGACAGGATGATGTTGAGAGGTCCCTTCCAACCTTAACCGTTCTGTGATTCTATAACCCAAAATTTATATTGCAAAACCTCTCATTCAACAGCCATAATTGTAGAATGCCTTAGCTTCCCCTGAGTAGAGACTTCTTTTAGATATCACCAGAACTAACTGCATATGGAGAGCAATGAAATGTTATTTCTTTTTTCTACATTATCTACTAACCTATGTTCTGTAGATGTTCCTAGCATGCTTGTTGGCTGCCACAAAGTCACAAGAGGATCTCTTGTTTTCTCCAGCTTTATCAGTACAGAAAGGCACTTCTCCAGAGCTTGGGGACATCCCACGTAAAAAGCCATCACATCTTTGTCTCCCATACTCATACCTGTGTTATTAACACCAGGCTTATTTCTGCTCTGCAGCCTGGTGAAGAAAAAGCAATGTCCTAGTCCCTTCTGTCAGGGCTATTTCACTCAGCAGAAAATGATTACATGTTCAGTATTCAATTTAAGCATGAGTACACAGGCTAGTGGATAGGGAATGAATCTTTGATTATCTGCTCCACTGAATACTTAACATAGAGTAGTGATCATTTTCTGGCATTTAGTCTCTTTGTTCAAAGGAGTATGCTGTGCACTGGAAGGAAGTTGTTTATGTTTGGTGGTCCAACAAAAATGTATTTATTTCATGGGGAAAAAAAAAAGTAGTGATGGAAAAATATTTCTTTATAAGCTATTGTTGTATTCTGTGGAAGTTTTGAGGGAACAGATGAGAAAAAGGACAGAAAACCAAACTCCTAGCCACGTTCTGTCAGAGCTGCTGGAATACGCAGTCAATATCAGAAGCCAGTGTACAGGAACGTCATCCTGTAACTGGGACTCAACAATTTGGATTCAAGCCCTGTTTTCACTGTGTGCTACTGGGTACTTCAGTGTCTCCTTTTGCTATCTGCTGTCTTTTACAGATCTTCAAAAATGAGGTCCTGTTTCTGTTATTTATTTTAATTTTTTTGACCTTATTTTCTCCAGGCATTTATGGGAAGCCTAAGAACTGGAGCTGGGATGGGGAATTCCACTATGTAGCAAAACACTTTAAAGAGTGAGTTCAATATTGCCCATTGCAGTGCTTACATTTTATCATGGATCTAATCCTAAAATACTGCTACTCCCAAAAAACAGCATATTTTACAGTAATATGGGAATACGTGAAATAAGGAAGATATTTAATTTCTCTTTTGTTCTTCATTTGTAAAACACAAGGCTCAAAAATAAATAGAGAATAGCTTCAGATTTTTCCCCTTATCAGATAATTTTATCTGCTTGGACTAAAGTACTGGCTTTCTTTTGTAATTCAGGACTTTAGTGTTAGTATTCACTTGCTTTCCGTATATATATTTCAGATTAAATCTGTTGATACTATGAGTGGCCATGTATTTCACAGTTCTGATTATGTAGCATTATCAGCAAGATTGATGCAGGGGGTATGGTGAAAATAAAAATAGAGTTTGTTATTAAAACCATTACATTCTACAATGATTATCAAACCATAAAATAAATTTCAGATCTGGAGCCAAATGTTGCAGTTTTATATATTGTAAACCTATGTAAATTGGATGAGGAATCTGACTATATCAAATAATTGGAATCAGGTCCACTTCTATGAATGGTAGGACAGAGTATGCTGCATGTTTTTCTTCTTAAAAATAATTTTGAGCATCATTTATTATCTCATTACTATTTTTGTATCTTTGTATAGGATGCTAGGACCTCTTGCATATACTCAAGTGGCTCTTTTGCCACCTTTTCCAAAGAACAGATTTATTTTTTCAAAACAAAGATTTGAGTTCATAGATAAACTTCTCTGTTTATACAGGCAGGCGTGTCTGATGTGTGAATCTAGCTGCAGCACTAACTTTGGCCCTGAAGCTAAGAGACAACCCACTCTCTTCAATTGTTTCAGTTTAAGGCTTTCAATCATGAGTGGGTATTATTCAAAACAGATGTTCTTTATATTTCTAATATAAAGATCAATTTGGGAAATGATGAAAAAGAAAATGAGTGCATTCTGTCACCAGCCGTTATTGATTACTTTTATTTTAGTGAAATGTGTAGTTATAGTGATACTTCAAATAAAATGGACAGCAAATACTGATGTAAGATAGAACAATGCCATTGATCTAGTTTGCTTTCCCAATTTTCTTTTTTTTTCTTTCTTCTTCCCTATTTTTTCTGCTACAATTTAAGAAGTTAATGCTGCTATAAAATGCACAACACAATCATTCCTTTCATGTTGAAGCTTTGTTTGTTTCCTTGCTAAGAGCTCACATAATTTCACATCTGGGATTTATTTTCTATTTAAAATAATTATGTAGAAATTAATTTATATTGCCATATCAATACAGAAATGGAAGGTAAATATTTTGATTTGCACATTGTCCGCTCATGTTTTTTTAAATATCCATTTATCTTTTTATTGTCACCACAGCGAATGTTAAATTCATATTACAAACTTTCGTGTTAAACACCATCCTCAGAATCTGCTTGCTCTAAGATCATTGGGCTGCAACTATGAAGAGATCAACTGCCACTTCTGTTGTTAGTACACAAAGAGTCTGAACAACCACATACTTAGAAACCATGTGAAACTCTACACTACTCTTACCTTGTATATATGTCCCAGTTGTCCATCAAAACTGGTATATGCATAGAAAGGAAAATGGAAGCAATGATCTGCTAGAGACTCGGGAGTTAGGTACTTGCAAAGGTATAATCTTTCCTGCACTGCCGTAGATATCATTTTAATTCTTTTTTTTTTTTTTTTTTGCCAATCATTCTCTGCATTTTCACTGTGCCAGCATCGTGTTTTCTCTGTGTTTCCTGTGCAGTGATCACTTTTTATCACTTCTTCAGCTTTTTTCTAAAGAATATGTTTTGTTTAATGCCACAAACATTTCCTTACAACTCTTAAATGCAACAGGCATGACAGACAGTGCAGTTTCCTTATTACAATGTCCATGAGTGTTCATCTTCTGCCCCAGATTGAGCTACCTACAATTTTTACATCTGAATTTGTTATACTAGGCTTCCTTTGTGCTCAGCAAAGACAAATTCCTGCTTCTAGGCTGATCTTCACCTCGCCCTAAATTAGAGATGCAAAACATGTCCTAAATTAGGACCCTAGAAATTTTTACTTCTAGACACTGGTTGCTTCAAATGTAAAAGTGTAAGTGTTATCTGAGGTAGGCTGCACAGTAAGGCTGAGCTGAACATATACTCCAGCATTGATTGAATATGGACTTTATTACATGAATACTAGTTTTAGAAGAATGTTTATCTACATATTCAGATTAATGAAAGATGCTTTTGAAAATGTCGTGCAAGTGTTTAACTAATGTTTAAGTATGCTAATAATGACAACTACTTGATCATCATTCCTATTTATCCAGTACAGCTTTGTTTTCTTCTGCCTTAGCTTCAGATAATCACTACAGGAACTCACTCATTTCATTGCTCAGTTGCCTTCATGTGTCCTCCCTGGAGGTCTTCTACCTGTATGTTGTATGCAGAATGCTTCAGCTATTATTTCACATTCTGTTCCTACTTATTCCTTGACTCTTCACCTCTACTTGGCTGGGGGTTTTTTTTTTTTTTCCTTTTCTTTTTTTTTTTTTTTT
>NW_008614506.1:0-18652 GCF_000691845.1 Merops nubicus | reverse complement strand
TTTTGTTTTGTTTTGTTTTGTTTTGTTTTATGAATTGACAGCTGTTGTTTGATCTAAGGCAAATAAAACTCTTGCGAATTCATCTCATTCTTAATCTTTACAACTTATACAACCTAGAAAAATGTTTCTAGCACATGAAACTCGAGCACTGAAAGTAAATACATATACCCCACAGGGAACTGCTAAAAGATTGGAGGTGACAAGATGTATTTGCAATGGATTATATGAGTTTTATGTAAAGTGTGATTCAGATACCCTTGGCATATTGGTATAAATTGGTGCAAGTGTGGGAACAAATACACTAATATTTTCTCTACAATATCTTCAGTACAATCAGCTGTTCTGGAAAACAATAAAAAAAGGGAATTAAACCCCCCCGAAAATTATTTCTGATTTTACAGTGTCCTTTTTTATTGCAAAATATATGACCTTAACATCATTTTCATATTGACTTTCAGTCCATCCAGAGCAAAGTTTTACTGATGGATTATAAGCTCCTGAAAATAGGGAAGTATAATGTAAATCCTGACAATCCTTAGCTATTGTAGTACAAATGACAATAGTACAATAAGTAGCCCACCGCATATTGTTATGTTAATAAATATGCACAAGAAAAAACATGCCATTTTAATATTCTAAACTCATACAATTGAGATGTTAATATATTACAATATGCTATCCTGAAATACAGCAATTCATATACAAATCTGAGGCAATATGCTGTTAGAATATCCCAGCTAAGTAGAAATAAGCAAAATGCATAGGTAATATCAGTAAAAAAGCATTAATACATCAGCTCCCTCCTTCTACCTTTTGATCTTCCCTTTATTGAAACTTTGCCAAGTTTTTGAATTTTAAACTTGTACATGCAATACAGATATGATCTGTATACTAAAATAATTTACAATGTCCTCCAGAATTGTTAACTGATATCCGATTATATAAAACTATAAAATAAAATTCATCAGTCTTGTGGGTACTATTGATAAGCAATTAAATACAAAATAATTACTTCAAGACATTTGACAATTCTAGTCAAAGAAAATCAAGCAGATATTATAAAGGTCCCTGTGGAACAGATGAAAACTCAGATTGCAATTAATGTTCATAAACTAAAATAAGGTTTCCTAATGCTGTGACATGAAGTAGAGAAATAGAAGTTGCAAAATAGTACATTTCTAAATGTTTTGAGACTTTTCAGAATGGAAAACAACATGTAGTTTTAATATGACCACTCATTCGTTTAGCCCAAGGAGGAGAAATCCTCATGGTTATGAATGTAACACTAGCAACAGAAATTCAGGATTTTCATAACTATGGCAAATGGCTTATTTCTCTATTGCAGCTTTATCATCCTAAAAAATCTTCTTGATTATTTAGGAAATGCTGGTACTTGATACTTAACTCATTGGATAGAATAAGGGTTAACAGTGATGATGTAGATTAAGTGTATTTCAAGCTTCTGAAAGCAAATACTTCTAAAACTGCTTTAATGGAAGAAAATAATGTATTTGGAGAGTTATCTATAAAAGCTATTGAATACTATTTGCTGTACTGAGAATTTTTCTCCCTTGTTTAAGTGAACTGTGTGAGTTTCTGTTGCAATGCACCTCCTGGAGACAGAGGTTTCTGTTGCCTCTTTGTCCCCAAACATGGGCACACATCCAGAATTTTCCATCTTGTTGTTTGCTTTGCCCACCACAAGACCAATCCCCTAACACCCATTGGACCCCTGACCTGTAGGTAAACCATCCGTGTATCCTTACAGGACAATGCCTTTGTAAACCCACCTACCTACCTGTTAAAAACCCCTGGCCCCAAGGCCACATGCTCTTTCGCTTCTCCCCCTGGGGTGGGTGCTGTTTCAGTGCCTGCCTCAGGTGTTTTTTGTTTGTTATTTTCATGTTATTAAAACCTTTTATTTTGGAAGAAAGCGATCGTTGCCCATCCCTCCTTTAACCGCCACTGCCCTCCTCTTCGCTGACGACCACCCTGGAGGTACTACTGGGGTCCTGCTGGGGGTGTTTTCTTCCCGGGAAAAACCAGCGGGCTTAAAACCCTCACAAAATGTATTTTTGAAAAGTAATAAGTTTCCAGCATACAACACTGATAAATCGTATCAATGCATGTGCCAAATATATGTACAGCATATTGCATTTCAGTTTAGTCAGTGAAAAGGTAAACTATGGAGACTACTAATGTGCTCTTCACCCCAAGGACCTTGTTTTAAATCTATCAGCAGTCAAAAGTCCCATACTCTAAGATATCTTTATGGCCTTTTGCAGTTTCCTGTCCTATCCTCAAGAAAGGATCCACACTGAAACACAGAAATGTAAAAGCCCTGTGTCCTCACTAAATCATAAGAGGAGATAAAAGAGTGGCATTGGAAAACTCAGAGTTCCACTTTGCACATTTTACCTTTTCTCAGGGCAACCTAAAAATATCCGTGCCCTCGGTAGCTAATCCGTATGTGAGTTTTAACTATCTTAATAACAAATTCTCATTTGCTAGTATCTTGCTCTTGTTAAACTGAAAAACATAGATCATAGTCTCTTTCTCTCCCTTCAATGTATTAATTTTATGGATATTGTAACCTTCCTAAAATGGAAAGTCAGAACAGGAAGCAGTAAAGAAAAAGTACTAATCCCAAAGCTGGGCTGCTAGGTATCTGCCTAGAAAATCCTGTTCAGAAATAATAGTATACTGTCCATGAAAGCAGGGAACCTGATGCAGCCCTAAAAAGAAAGTGAATGGATAAATTTATTCTGAAGCAAAATGTTGTTAATTATATATGCAAAATATAGATTTTTATATTATATAATATATATATAAAATTGTTTATTATATAATAACGTATATATAATAATGACCTACTAATGAAGGAGGATTAATGATTACAGGGAGATACTGTTTCACTGTATGCTGCTGTGTTTGCTATGCATATTCTTTTATCCTGTATATTACTGGAATATGATCAGATTTTTCCCCAGATACCTCCAGAGACATCTATGACACTAGAGCCTTCTCCATCCAAATAACCTGTCTACAACTTTGTCTACAACTTTAGCTACACCTAAGTTCAGCCAAACATTTCTATGAAAGTGTGGAAATCAGCATAACTTAGGGCTAGTGGACAACAGTGTTAGCCTAAGAACTTCCATCAACGCTATTGAAAAAATGAGTCTTTCAGCTACAGGAACAGAGGATCATTAAGTAGAAACAATATGGGACAGTCATAAAGGTTTTGAGATCCACAGAGTATGAAGGACAATGCTGGTGGCACCCAACTGACAGTCACAGAGAGACCATGTCATCTATCCTGTAGGGCAGAGAAATTATGAAACTTGTAAAATGGCATATATGTATGATTAAAGTGTTTTGGTATCCAAGCCCATTCTATTCTTTTCATTTTCATTTGGTTTTGCATGGCAAAAGATAGTCAGCATGTCTTTAAAAGTGCTTTTTTTTTTATATCATCAGTCCTTTTCTTTTCCTTTTTTTTTCAGCATTTCTATGTGGCTGATTTATTCTTCATGCTGAATTTTCTTTTTAATACTGTAAATATTTAAGTGCTATCTTTGCCAAGGAAGTAGTTGTTTTTAGTGTCATGAAAGAATGTTTCTGGATGAAAGGAGGGGAATATCTTCTCTTCTTCTCCTTAAGCCTTTAAGGGTTAGACACTCAAAGTAGTCTTATCTATTTAGTGAACAGGTAAGTAATTTAGACATTTCTGGAAAGCATGGATAATAACACTTGAAGGCATGTTTTACTCCACTTATCTGCAATGTTGGAAATAGAGGGAAATACTATAAAGGTATCAGATCTCAAAGAACTAAAAGCTCCATAATTAAAAGCACTATCTTTGGCAAAGTAAAACAGTTTGCAGCTTTTGAGGGATTTGAAGACGTTAGAGTGAGATTTTAGCATATTTTCCCTGCCGAAGATGTGTTTTATTGGTGTGTGCAGCGTTACTGCGTTATCTGCACAAAAGACAAGTGACCACGCACATTTCCCCCTTCAGGCACTGTGAAGCTGTCAAAAGGGAAGAGTCAGTAGCTGATAAAGTTTTGCTTGATATCATGCACAAACCACTGACTTAATTTCCTGAAACAGTTCTCATTTGAATTTCTGATAGCTACATGCCCAACTTAATTACCTATCTGCACAAGCAATACCTTTATTAGCTGATTTTGCGGAGATATAAGGTTAAAATGTTTGGAAATCTTACTCCGTATCATACATAGGACACACCATTGCTTCAAGGGGAGGAAATCCTATTCTGTCTCTGTTTTTATGTGCATACTCATTGAAAATAAATATGAGTTTCACTTCTTTACAAGTCAATTTTATACTTCCTGTAAGCATTACATTCATTTGAAAGTTTGCTGTTCTTTTATGGAACCACAAAGGATAATCTTTATTATAGTATTTTAAATCTTCATTCAAACATGCTAATTCTAAGCCTTGCATGAACATTCATTTCCTTTCACTGTATTTTGCATTGGAAATTGTTCAGAAAGAATGTGTTGTCTCTCTACTGCTTCTGCATAAAACACATTTTAAAGGAAGACACTCCTAAGAAATTAAAGCTCATTGAAGAAGATAATTGATTTGAACATGATCTGAAAAAAAATATATGGTTGTTACATCTGATTTTCATGCGTGGACAGTTCCTTGCTCCAAAAATCACACCGCATTTTCTGTTTTTGTTGTAAAAATACTGTGTACATGGATGTCCCACATTTTAAAAAGCATAGTTCCTACTTTACTGATGTAGTTGTCAATGTATGGAACAAACATTTTTAGAAAAGCTAATATTTAAAAATAAAGTGCTATACACAGGCCTATAATCAGCCAGTCAATAAATATGCATCTTACATTTCCTTGTTACTGCAGTAAGAAAGAGAAATAAAGGACAAATCCAACCACAATCAATAGCTAATTTCACTGAAAGAATAGACAGTAGTCTGGTATCTGTATGACTACGTGGTATGCTCACTTTGGATGAATCACCACACTGGAAGTTATCATATAACAATTGGCTGCACAAAAGAAGTTAGTGAAAAGAGAAGAATGGGAGAGTTTAATTTATTTTGGAATTCAGAGTATGTGATGAAAAGTGTAAATAACAAAACTTAGAGAAGCCTAAAAATACACCAAAATAATATAGGGTCTCAAGAAAAAGCTTCATAAATGTCTGTGGTACAAAGTTGCAAGATCTGAGTAAAAGAAGAAACTGAGACCTGTTGTTTCTTGCTTCAGTAGGTTATGATGTAACAGATTTAAATAATGAAGCATTTGTATGTTGAATCAAACAACAATGTGAACAGAGTAAAAAGAAATTTCTAAATATAAATATTACTTTAATATAGCTGTTGTTTTTTGTTATTTAGCTCTTCATAAAGCAGCACTTTTCTGTTATGGTACTATAATTTCAAACTCTTTACAGTATCCTGAAGAACGTATAAGAGCAATAAATACAAATGTCTTCATTTTATTAAAACAGAAGTGCTTTATTTTACTAATGTACATTCTTGAGTTATACATATTTATGGACTAAAGGTAGCCGTGCTAAAAAGGCATAAAGCTAAAGATCAGAAGTTCATCAGCATTCCAAACCTGGTGACTGTCTGCCAAAATCAGTTTTACAATGAATATAAATTGAGAAAAACACAAAGAAGTAGGCCAGCAGAAGGTCTCAAATGCTGGTGAAATTAAAAATAAATACTGAGGTTTCAAAAAGTCCATTTTCTCATTCTCACCCTGAAATAATCCATTGGAAATACAGATAGCAATTGCAGTTTTTAGTCAAAAATCTCTGCTCAGATCTTTTATTGTTCCTAAATTGTAGAGTATTCTTTCAAGGCTAAAAAGACATTGAAAAGTTGCACTTCAGCTAAAATTAAGCAAGCTGATTTGTTTACTTATCACGTGTCTGAGTCACAACATTATCCACTCTGAGGTAGGTAATTAAAAAAAAAAAAAAGAAATTGCTTTTTACATCCAGGAGGCTAACATTCAGACAGGCAAATCCACAAACCGAACCCACATTCTGGACAACTTCTAAAAGGAAAGAGTTAATGAAAATGTTCCCAGAAAATCAAGACAAGAAGCAAAGAGGCAGTTTTGGTATTCTTGCCTGCCCCATCACCCCAACACATATCGCATACTGAGCCCGGAGTCAAGGGCATGTAAAGCAGCTCGAGGCACTAAAGCTCACGTCACTGTGCTGGGCACACATTCAGATATCCTGCAGACACAGGCCACTTATATACCAGCTAATTAAACATGCTTGAAGGCACTGAGATCATTCGCAGAACAGCTGGCACCTACCCTAAGAAACTGCCAAGACTGAGTAGCTGAAGGGACACTGTCCGTTGGGTATTCTCCTGAGCTGCTCTGACTGACAGACCATGCCAGGGAGCTGGTTGGGTGACATCAATAGTTGAAATAGGCCAAAAGTTTTTTTAGGGAATGTGATGAGAGCTGTCTAGCAGGAACGATCATGTTCCGATGTCTCAAAGAATTCCAAAGCATACCAGAATTGACTAGTATAGATGTGTCCAGGCACCCTGACACAGGCAGTGTTACACAGACACAGGAGCCTGAAGTTTTTAACTGTAAGACCTGAGCAGGGAGCCAGTCACGAACTTCTAAAAGCACTTCTTAGGCCTAATTTAGAGCAGGCTTCCATCACACAAAATATTAAGTGAAACTTAAAATATTTTACTGGGAGGGTGATTGAGCACTGGAACTGATTGCCCAGAGAGGCTGTGGTGTCTCCATCCTTACAGGTGTCCAAAATCCATCTTGACATGGTCTAGAAAAATTTGCTCTAGGTGACCCTACTTAAGCAGGGGAATGAACCAGAGGATCTCCAGGTGCCTCTCCCAGCCACAGTCATTCTGTGATTCTGTAAAATGTTCTCACTTCCATGTCACAGCAGTCTACCCTTCCTGTTGTATCAGCTCAACTATTTGTAAAGTTTTCCTCTGAACGCATCATAAACCAGATCCAGATTACAAACGAAAGAATACTTTTTATTTCACTTATATTGCAAGTAAGTTGCTTGCAATCCATATCAAGATAGTAGTGTGAACTAGATCATTGAAATTATTTAGATTACAAACAATCCTGCAATAAAAATGAGCAACAAGCCATAGGGCAGGAGCGGGATTGAATGGTGAAGGGTGGTGAGGCAGAAATGCTGTAAACTTCAGTTATTGCCAAAGGTTCTGCATCATGAAACTGTGGCCCTTATGAATTTTTGAGTCCATCTCATGCAAGAGAAAGATATTAAATTAAAATGCTTCCTTCCTTTTACCCTCAGGTGGTTTAATTGCTTTGAAACAGCCTAGGAGCACAACCACCTACAGCTGCTGAATGGCACTTCAGGAAGCTGGTTTGTCTGAGCAATTTTCTACTGCCTCATATGAAGCACAGTATCTCACTGTAACAATGAGGATATCAGAAGCATATGCTGGCACTTCAAAAGTGAAAGTAAATTCATTTCATGAAAGCTCCTGTTTGAGTAAGGGGACAGATTTTGCTGGCCAGCAGGAAATGCAGAACAATAATCCTCTTCCAAGTTTCAAATCAAAAGAGTCCAGAATTTGGCCTCTTCTACATACACCAAGTAGGATTCAGTGTTTTAAAAGGCCAGCAAACATGCTTAGGAAAGCATGCAGGAAAAGAGAATGATGTTCTAGGTCTTCAGTAGATGAAGGAAATTTAACCTGTCACACTTCATTTTCCAGGAGTATCTGACTATCCTCTCCAAGGATATCCTGTATAACCTCTACACTGGGACCTCTGGTCACAAGAGTCATGGGGTCCTATGCCAAGGAGCAGAGTAAGATGTCATCTAATGAGGTACTTGGATGGAAAGGGGAAGTTGGACTTATTTCTCCCAGCACAGAATTTAGATCTCTGCTTGGTTATTTCAGCTTGCTGCTTGGCTATATAAAGGTAAAGTTTCTTCCTTGTAACAGAAAGGTCGTTGGTTGTTTTTATTCATATAGTCCCATGCATTTTATGCTGTTACAAATTAAAACATTTTTATAATGACCATTTTTTTTTTCCCTCCCTTTTTCTGGATCTGGCATTCCATCTATGCACGTGTTCTCAATATCGTTATCACTGAATTTTATACTTCTACTTATTTTCCTAAGGACACAAATGGAAATATTAACTGACATGCTTCCCATGACCAAGCTCACTCTATTTGTGTCTACTCTTTAGCCAGGTCCTGATCACTTTACCATTCCACCATTACGACATGCATTCTGCTGAAAAACTAATAGTTTTCCAAGTGGTATCATTTCAGACAACTTACTGAAGTGTGAGCATATAAATTCCATCAGAATTGCTATGTAATAGACTTGTTATATAATAAATATATCATGTAAACTTAAAATAAACTTAGTTTATATCCCTTATCTTGAAAATTATCTAGTTTTATATTAAGAGATATAAGCTTAATCTGGCACCATTTCCTTTTGGAAAACTCAGTTTGCATTTATAATTTGGAATTTTGTATACAGGACAAATCAATAGTTAATCTTACTCTGTGCAAAGGAAAGATGTGATGGTATTACAGTTGTCTAGACAGCAACTCAGTTCTACTTAGAGAATTGGAACAGAAAAACCAGGCATAGAAAACAAAGGAGAGAAAGGGACTAATAGCTATTTTTTCAGTAATTCTACACTTGATAAATAACCTTTCTTACCGAGTAGATAATTGTCAAAAGCATGTCATGTTTCACATGTCAATTGAGGGCAAAAAATGAAGAAAAATTAGCAAGGAGACAAATGTTTCTTTCATATAACATATAACAACATAATCTTATGAATTACTAAACTTATTCATATTTTAATTCTAGCTTAAAAGAATACTTTAAAATGCAACTTCTGTGAAAAATGAATGGAAAAAGGAAAAGGCCTGCAATTCCATTTGTGTAAGAAAACACTCATGAATGATATTTATGATTTTTTTCAAGTGGAAATGGTCGCCTGTGTGAATTGAAATAGCACTATTAAAGTCAATAGATAATTTTTCTACATAATGAACAGACAGACACACCAATGACTGTCAAAGAAAGACCCTATAAGAAAAAAAAAATATTTTTTATTGACACAGAGCTGTTAACTTTCTTCCATCGTTCTAATTTCTAATTTGTTAATCCTCATTTGCTTGTTTGCTTTATTTCTTTGCCTTTTTCAACTTCACTAAGTAATCTGCTCATGATTCAGTTTTATGAAGTAACCTTGAATTGACAATCATTTTCAATGTACTGAAAATGTACTTGCAGATTCATTGAATTCCATTAGATTCACTCAACAGTTCAAGTGTTTTTGACAAACTAAATAAGGCAACCTAAGTGTGTGGATTTTTATCCTTCTTGTCATAACTACTTTTCTGTGTCATTTCACAAAATATCTCTAGAGTTAAGTATATATTTGTGAATTTAAAAACTTATCAAATGATAAATAAAATCCTTATGTGTATAAAGGCAACTTCAGACATGTGCCAATGAGCAGGTCCTCAGAGCCTCAAACTAAATCCTCAATCATATGTATATCAACTGCCAAATCAAGTGGTATTAGAGGCTTTTAGAATATGTGAGTCAAGGAACTGCAACACGAATACAGCATGCTCTGAGACCTGCTTTTTGATTTCAAAAGAGAATATCTAATTCAGATGGAGATTATGACACCTTTAAATTCTTCCCTGTTTGAAGACAATGTCTATTCAAGAGCATAGTTGCTTATTTATATGTAGATACATATATTATCTTTTGATATTTTGGGGGAGCTTGAGTCATAAGACTGTGTACAAAAGCTGACTCCTGGGAGAGGGGTGGTACAGTCAGAGAAGTCACTCAGAGCAAGACTGAGTAGTCCCAATCTTACTGGTTCCTCTCTCACTGCATAAGTTTGAACTCTACTGTACTCCCTCCATACTTTTGTGCCAGTGCTCCTGACAGTCACGCAACTCTGACTTCATACGCCTGCTTCTCCTTCAACCTGCATGAATGCCAAAGAAGTTAGTCAACACATGTTATGTCTTCCCTCCTCCCTTCTTCACCATGCTCACATGCAGAATCTGACAAAGTGCTTGCACAAAATGTAAAGGACATCCTTATATTCACCATTTTCATCAATATATGTGCAGCAGGCTTCATATTTGAATCCAAAGGCAAAAAATAAAAATTTGTACTTTTAGGAATACGAACTGCATTTTAATGAGTATTTATCTGGATGCTGAACATAAAAATTTTCCTTTCTCAGAGATTCAAACCGAAAGCTCTTTCACAACCATAGAAGACACAGAAAGCCATCTCAAACTGTGAGAGCTAACTTCACATTTCTTCCTGGTGGTAAGTCATATTTTGAGCCCAAACATATATATAATAAGCATGCTTAGACATACAGGCTACCACAGATGTCTAGATCCTGTATAAAGTCTTTTTGGAAAAGCTGTGTCCTGTGAAAGCTCATCTAACTTTGCTTTGAGGAAGATCTTTACTAGGTGACCTTCAGAGACGCTTTCCATCTTAAATTATTATACTACTCTATGGGTCACATACTGCCTTTAATTTCAGGAGGGACTGGGTTGCACTGGAGTTTCCTGCAAAACATTACATTTATTTAAAATATTGAGTGTCAGGTTCGTTCAAAAATATAATTCTGGGAAAAGTACTTTCTGAAAAATCTCATGTCTTGGTTTTGGGTAGGATATATCTTGTCTTCTTAGCAGATCACTTACTAGTAGCTAGAATAGTGCTGTTTTGGATTCAGTATGAGACAGATGCTGATAATATACTGAAGATTTTAGTTGTTGCTAAGGAATCAAGGAATTTTCAGCTCCCCATGTTTTGTTAGTGTGAAGGAACACAAGCAGTTGTGAGGGAGCATGGCCAGGACAGCCGGCCCAAACTAGCCAAAGGGATATTCCCTACCACAGAACTTCATTCTCAGTATACGAGCTGGAGAGAGTTGACGGGTGGGGGTAGATCACTGCTCGGGCATCAGTCAGTGGGTGTTGAGTGGCTTGTGCATCCCTTGTCTTTTCTTCAGTTTTGTTTCCCTCTCTCTTTTGGTTTTATTATTTTTCATTACAATTATTAATGCATTTATTATATTATATTATACTATGTTATACTTATTAAACTGTTCTTATGTCAACACACAGGTTTTCTTTTTTTTTTTTCAGTTCTCCTCCCCATCCCCCTGGGAGAGGGGAAGAGTGAGTGAGCAGCTGGGTAGTGTTTAGTTGCAGGCTGGGGTTAAACCATGACATTTCATTATGGGTTTGCTTCTATTTTTTATTTCAGAACCAGGAAACAAACCTAGAAGAATTACTGTTTGTGAAAAATGTATTTGTTGAAAACATTTTTTTTAAAACAATGCTTTCATATATATCATGGACCAAAATCTTAAAAAAAATATATATTTTTTAATCTTTCCTTTTCCATTTTTCATAAAAAAACAGTAACATTGACAATTTTTTTCTTAAAAATACATTTTGGATTAAAAGTCAGCTTTCTTCAAACTTATTTTTCAATTACATAATTGCTCTTCAATATATATCACTGCTTTTTATTTGGTATGGGTAAAATAGTTAACTAGATAGTGCAGTTTTCAGAAGCTACAATATTGGATACTAATTGGTTTTGCCATTTCACAAGACAGCAGTTTTCCTCCAGATACAACACTCCATACCAGCATAAGCTGTTTATCTCCTGAAGCTGATAAAAATGCAGAGAATGTTAATGATCCAGATTTAAATCAGATAATAAGATTACGTACCATTAAGGCTATACAGTGTGCTGGTCTTACATGTGCTGGTATAAGAACAAGTTAGCTTCCCTCCTGGATTTTAATATATTTCATTTAGAGAAAACAATTTTATACAATAAATGCCACAATTTTCAGCCTTAGTTTGTATTATATTATATCATATACAGTATAAAAATATTATTATAATAATATAATACTATATATAGTATTATTCTATTCTCTTCTATATAGTTAATATTATGCTAGATGATACGTTAGACTAATTTACGAAAAGATAATAACAGGCAAACCTTCTAGGAGACAGATTCTTATTAGCGGGTCAGGGAAACCAATTCAGGTAGAACAACTGAGAGTGGCAAGTTGCTGACTGAGATGTAATTTAATTAGGAAACAAACTTATCAAACTCTTTTTTAAGGTGCAACTGTTGGCTCCTTCCTAGCTGTTGTATCTACGTTTACAGTGACAGGAATGCATGTCTCAAGCTGGTGTAGTCTATTATTTCTTGTGACTTCTTTAAAGAAAAAGTTTCAGGCGGGTTCACTTGTTATAATACAATGCTAGGAATAAAGGTAAAGGATGAAGCTTTCATGACAGCAGTTGATAGATCTGCTGAACGCTGCAGATATGTGGACTTCAAAAGAGAACTAATAAGAGAAAGAATAGTCACATATATAAAAGGAGCCTGCTTCTTGGAAGAGACATTGTCACTCAGATTGAAGTGCAGGCAATGTTACTTAGCATTCCCAAAGCAGAAGTCCTGTATCAGGTGGCCTCAATACATGGAAGATGAGCCAAACAGAACTGAAATAGCAACAGGAGCATTCTCATAATACAAAAATAGTGCACAAGTAGGGACAGGCAGAACAATATCTCTTCACAAGAGAGAACAGTAGAGCTGAGGAAGGAGCATGATAACAAGCACCAGCTGGAAACTAGGAACAGCAGAGAGGAGGACTGCTGGAACTATCATAAAATAGGTACTTTCCTAACAACACAGAGGCTGCCCAGAGAATCTGGAGGTAACATTTCTGCCATGAGTGCACATCACATGATGATTTCACATTCCAAGGGACAAAATATGCAGGAAAAAGAATACAGTATTATTCAGTGTTGAGCTGAACAGACTATAACTTACATTTAAAAATAACATGGGGCAACTGCTGAAGTATTGCCAGAGGAAAGAAAAAAAAAAAAAATCATTTCAGGACAAATTTATTCAAAGCAGGACAGTTATGAAGATTAGGTAAAAAACTACATGGGCTCAAAGAAATTATGTTGGACATTTTGTTTAACTCCAAAAGTAAGTAGATTTCTTTTTTTTCCCCAATAATTTCATTATTAAACAAGTACTGATGGTATATACTTAGGTTCCAGACATACTGAAGAAGCCTGATTCACCTCCATGATAAAAGATGACTTGGCAGTGATTGTTTAAAGAATTCACACGAGGAGGAGGTCTGCTTAGGCTAGCTGCAAAAAAGACAATCAGCAACTCCAGGTGCACTCTCGATATCTGCATCTGTGAAATTAAGAAAATCAAAAAGGTTGATACTGTGGAATTCAATGTCACTTAGTGGAGTAGAAGCAGATTTAGCACGAGTGCTAAGAAAGCAGCACTCCACCCTCTCCTGTCCAAGTCCCATGGGATGAGGGCTGAGATGCAGTTGCACAGCTCATGTATCCACATGCAGATTGCATTGTGCCATCAAAACACAACAGTGCTTTATGGCAATGGTAAAATGCCTCCTACTTCATATTTACAGAGCAAAACTTATGAATGGGCAAAGACATATGTTTTCTACAGTATATTAAACAGCAATTCTGGTATCAGACATCAAAGTCTTCTCAAGACAAGAAGTCCAAACAGACTTTGGAAAACTCCCTCATGTAACAGTCCTAGCCAAATTTGGAAGATATTGTTCCAATGAAGAAATATTGTCAAAGGTCAAATAGGTGTCCTCATTACATTATTGACTTTTTTCCTAATGTAGTGTGAGGTGCAGAGACTGTAATGGATTAGTGGATGCAACCTCTTAATTTTTCCAAAACACTACACTTACCATATGAGTAGGCAAGGAGCAGATAACCTAGGAGGTATTTATGTAAATAAAGACTTAGCAAGAGCCAAACAAAAGTAGCATAACATGTCTTATTTTAGTGTTAACACATCTGTGATATAAAAAACCCAAACAAACAAACATTAAAATAGGCTTTTATTTGGGGAACTGCTATATAATGTCTACATAATAAAAACATAAATTAATATTCCAGTGAATGTAACATAGGGGTGCTGAGGAATTCACAAGAAAATAAATGGGAGAATTGGTAACTCTGCCTGTTTTGACAGTGTTAAATGCACTCTCCATCTACATTAGCAACAGATACATCTTTTAATGCTTTTAGAGCAATGTTCACACATAGCTGCTAAGATACTTTTTCCCTTTTGTTCATGGTGTTTCATGGGTGATGATTATACTGTTGCTGCTTTACTGCCAGCAGCCACTTGGGATTCACATCCTGGCACTGACAAAATTCCTAAAATCATGTCCAAGTCAGACATTTCGCAGAAGTTCTCCACAGCATTTCATTCTCCTCCCTTTATCCAATAACTGAGTAATCCAATAGCTCATTTTCACCTGAGATGCATTCAAATCCCCTGTTGGTAAAATGAATCTGAGCTGATGTCTCTTCATTCCCAAAAGAAAACAGAAAGGATATATGCCTCCTTTGCATTGTGGAAAATATTCTTCTCAATTGAATTCTTAAAACATAGACAAGAGACTGACTCTAGATTTTAGAGCTTAGACATCAAAAGGACTAAATTTCTGACAGACCTGCTGCCATATGGTTGGAATTGCAGTTACCTATATACAGCTGATTGTATGCCAGTGGAAGGACAGCACATTTCATTATAGCACCATGTCCTAAAGGCAATTCTTTCAGAAGAGTAGAATCTAGCAACTTCTTCAGTAGTCTGTCCAGAGCAGGAAAAGTCAGGCTCTTCTACAGAGCTGTGAAGTATTTACCACGAAGAATAACTACTATACAGCATAACCTGACAATGTTTGTTTCGTTGTTTGTTATCTGAGTTGAAGTACATATATTTGTTGTGGTTCATCATTTCTCCTGACAAATAATTTGTGGTGTTTACAGAAATTTCAGATATTCAGGCCATATGGAAGTGGAAATTGACATTTGTGAAGCATACTATTTTTCCTGATTTGATTTCCCATACTCATTTTTAGAATGCCGATCAAGGCTCACCATTTTTACACAGAACTTTGACTGTAACTATTGTGCTAACTGAAAGGCTGCATTATTAACATAATCGTAGGGATACATAGTGAGCAACAAAGACCTAAAGGAGACATATAAATTCAGTTTGTGTAGTGCCTGTAGGTTGTCTTTGATTTTCCAGAAAAAAAAAAACACTTTTATCAGAAGACAATACAGAACTTATTTATCATAGTCATTAATTTAATAAAACTTTATCCAGCTCAGCCTTCAAAACAGTTCAGGGCAAGACATCAAACTTCTGGAACAATTCTGAAATCAACAGACAGTTAGCACAAGTATCAATTTTAAGGCTAAAAAATAAGTTCTCTTATTAAACTGAATTCCTACACAACAGTCAACAGATCTAAAAGCAACTTCTAAACAAGCCACAGACTAAAGTTCTTGTATGCAGCCACTCATACTACTGAATTCTTAGCATGGTCTCAAAACCAGCTTTGACTTGTGCCAATGAGGACGGTCCCACGTGGTGCCCAAGTAGTATTAGTGAAACAGTCTGGGCAAGGGACTGTTCCCCACAGGTCAGATGCATGAAGCCTCTGAGTGAAAGGAGAAAACTATGTGCACATTGCCACTGTGAGAAATAATTTAGCACAAAACCAGATTCCAATTAAATTTAAAATTTCTTAAACGAACAAAAGGCAAGCAAACAGCACTGGGTGTGCCGGGAGACTCTGCTCAACCAAGACGCACCCCATACAGTCACTGTCTCCGGCTTTTATTGTCCCTGTTCATACATATCCATTAACAGGTGGGTCTACGTAAATTAATTCCAAACAGGTAGGTCTTTGAAGCATGTTCTTTTCACCTCTTGGGGTCGCCTTCGCTCCCACCTGGTGGTCGTTGGATGCAGTCAATAATCTTCCTCGGCTCCAGTTTAACCACTTCAGGCTCCACGCAGGCTCTTTGCAAACTCCCCTTTGTTTAACATGAAGCGGCCATTAACAGATTCAATGCAAACCAGCACAACAACACAAGTGACAACAAACAAGAAACCAGAACTAATTACCTTGCTTTTTCTCCAGGCCCCTAGCTATACAAAAACAACAGAACCACACCTCACCATGGCGCCCCCATATGATTTTATTTTGACATGAATCAAGTGAACATATTTCACACCACCACAGGTCGGTTCTTGGCTCTTTTACTTGCTTACTAATATAGCTGCTATTAGAAGTCATTGTGTTGGGAAAATCACTATCTTTATCAGGAAACGTTCCAGAGGAACCCTTCAAAATTTAAACATGCACAGGAAGACCATCAGTTCTTCACAGAAAGCCTTGGGTCATATTGTCTTTAAACACAAATGAGGATAGTCCTACTGATTTAGAATGAAGTCAGTAGTACTATGCTGATTTCCATGTGCTAGGCCCTCTGCTTTGTAGCACAAAATCATCTTTTTTTTTAAGTCTCATTTTAAACAGTTCTGAGAGATTTAATTTGTCTGGAAAAATCTCTTCCGAACTGTGGTCAGTTTGTTGGTCTGTGTCCCTAGATAAAAAAGGATTAGCGCTTTAAAAGCAGAGAGAAGTGGAGCTAAGTTAAAACTATAAAGCACGGCATGCGTTTGTTCCTACAGAGAATCACTAAATGCAGTAAATCAGATGCTATTCATATCTTGGGGGAACTGGTTCAGAGAATTTCACCAACAGAAGCATGATGCCTGCTTCTTTTACAGAGTAATATAATAAGAAACAAAGAAAATGATGCAGGCCAGAACTTTGGATGGAGGAACACATTTTTAATTTGGTAATAAAGGCAAGAAAAAAAAATTAAAAGTGATTACTTTCCTCTATATTTTTAGATATCTGTGACTTAAAATAGAGTTTTAATCTTCTTTTCACCACTAATGACAGGAGAGGTAAAATGATGAGCCCTTTCACAGGGCTTCAGATCCAATGTCCAGTCATTAGCTGCCAGGAAATACATGACTTCAAAATTACTTTATCGTTTAGTATCTTAAAACTTTCTAACATCCTAAATACATCAGAAAACTGGTGCATCTGAGCCCTCTGTGTATTCTGCTCTATAGCTATTCTGCTCTGTAGCAATTACATAGTCCATAGCTGCGTTACAGTTTTTCCTTTTTTATTTTCTGTTATTTTTTCATTTTTCAAAATGAGAATTATCTCATCTGTAAAATTTCATTTGTAGTCTGCTGCTTTCTATCCAAATTTACATTATTCCAAATGCAGACTGATGCCTTTCTGAAAGAAGACTTTGCAAGGAAAAGGAACTTCCAAAGCTGACCCTCAGAAAAAGGGAATCTGGGCTAAGAAGGTGGAGTGTTTTCTCATGCACTGATAATGCACAAATTCCCTCTGCATATCTGTATGCATAAATGGAATACAAGAATGCATGAATGTTGAAAAGAACATGAGTGAAGCTTAGCAGTTCAGCACTGAAAAGTATCTCAAGTGAGAAATTCACCCAGGTTTCATGTGGGATCTGCTTAAGACAAGGTGGGACTACAATAGCTGGGCTATCATGACTTGGCAAGTCCTTCTGTTGGAGCACTGCACTTTGGGCAATTTTCATTGGGCCGGTATGACTACAAACTGACTTTAGAGGTTCCTGGTTACAGTGCTCAGGGAGCAGGAAGATTCAAAAGCCCCCAAGCTGAATAGTGAGCATTTGCAATTAACAACTACAACAGCCACAGGCTCTCAAAGCATCCAGATTCAAAAGCCTAATTTGAGTAAGAAGAACTGGGGACCAGACTCTTCCACATGCAAACAAATTACTTGACCATGTGTGTATAACAGACATAGAACAAGGAAAGAGGATGTAAGGTTTGCAAATCTCTAAAAAATTGCCTTGCAAGTTGCTGAAAGATCGATAATTTTATTTTATTGCTTCATGTAAAAAAAAAAAAAAAGATTACAGCTATATTTTGAGGGTAAGAAAATTGACTCTCATTCAGATCTGTTTGTGAGAGAGACTGCTGACATTTGCTAGCATTCCCTAAACACAGAGCTACATCTCCTAGGAACTGCTCCATTTGCAGTAGCTTATACAGATCACAGAATCACAGAATCACAGAATCACAGAATCACAGAATCACAGAATGTTAGGGGTTGGAAGGGACCTCTGGAGATCATTGAGTCCAACCCCCCTGCCAGAGCAGGACCATCTAGTCTAGGGCAGCCAGACGGGTCTTAAAAGTCTCCAAGGTAGGAGACTCCACAACCTCCCTGGGGAGCCTGTTCCAGTGCTCTGGAACCCTTACAGCAAAGTAGTTCTTCCTCATGTTGAGGAAGAACTCATGTGCTCCAGCTTGAGTCCATTGCCTCGTGTCCTATCACAGGGCATAAATGAGAAGAGGTTGCCCTTTCCTTCCTGACACCCAGCCTGCATATATTTATACACGTTAATTAGATCCCCCCTAAGTCTTCTCTTCTCCAGACTAAAAAGCCCCAGGTCTCTCAGTCTCTCCTCACAAGGCAGGCGTTCCAGTCCCCCAGTCATCCTTGTAGCCCTTCACTAGACTCTCGAGTAGAATGCTGTCCCTCTTCAAATGGAGAGACTAGAACTGGACACAGTACTCCAGGTGAG
>NW_008614505.1:0-645 GCF_000691845.1 Merops nubicus | reverse complement strand
GTAGGTTGGGGTGTAGAAGCGTCAAGTGTTGAATTAAAATAATTTTGCGATTTATATCCCTGTCTGCACGTCAGTGATAATAATTTCCTGTGGGAACCACTTCATAAATATGAGGATTTTAATTCTGCAAATTTTGACCTGCCACAGTCTGATGATTATCACATAAGACTCCATTTGCAGTCAGTAAATATGTGTTACAGTAACTTTCTGGCATGTACTAATATACTAAAATAAACTAATAATAGCCAAGGGTTTGAAAACCCACAAAAGCCTTGCAGTAGACCAAAGAACTAAGAGCCTTTGTACCTTCCGAAGTGCACTGCGTGCTGCCGTGTGAGCGCCGGGCCCACCGAAACACAGGGCCCCAGTGGAGCATTGCCACTGAAAGTGGCTCTGTCGTGAGGGAACCGAACCCAGATGGGCAAGCCTGTGGACGTGTCTTTGTGATCCTAGGAGGCAACCAGAATGGTTTTTCATCTTGCCTTATCCTATTTGTGGTGGTTTTGCAAAGACTAGTGGAAAGATGTGATCAGTCGGTTTGGGAGGTTTTGGAATTATTGGGGTTTGTGTCTTTTGCAAAACAAAGTTGTGTTCAATCTATAAAAATTACTTGTAGCCACTGCTGTAGGTGCCATAGAAAATTAA
>NW_008614504.1:59955-89451 GCF_000691845.1 Merops nubicus | reverse complement strand
TTCTGGGGGTTGCCCTGACCCCAAACCGTGGCAACCAATTTACCCAGTCAACTGTTGCGAGTTGTTTATGTAGAATGACCATCCTCAGGTCCCTTTCGTGTTGAAATCAGTTGGGCTTCTTCACAACAGCTGTGATCAGTCCCAGCCTGCATTAGTCCCAGAGCTTCATAGTCACATCAGTCTGGCCCATCTCCTCTGAGCCTCCTTCCATGGTAGGAGTTTATAAGTCAGTCAAAGAGGGCACACAGAATAAATAAACTGATCTTTTGAGATTGGGCTGCTTTGTATTGATAGATGGGTTAGTATCTCCTAACCATGACGTTGATGCTTTTGCAGCTCCCTTGTTATGTCAGAGGTTTTTTTTTCTGAATGTCTATTCCCAGGCTGGTGTGCAGCAGTACTGTAGCCAAGAAGGCTGGGAAACAAGAGGAAGAAGATAAGATTAGTTCTTTAATTCACAGGGAAGGATGTGCTTAGCTCCTTTCTGTGTTTTTTCTGTTGAAAATTGCAAACATATGCACTGAGTAAACTGGTATTAACAATGTGGTTTAATTAAGTCTGGTTCCAGGCTAAGGGAAAAAAACACATGGACAAACTTAGCAATGAGTGTTACAGTTCACAATGGTGGGGAAAAATGCTGAGTGTAAGAGTAATTGTACTGCTCTGCAGTGCTTTAACCTTAACCTAACATTTTTTTTACCACCCTCTTTCATTGCCTTTTGCATCTTTTGTTCACAGCCTCAGAACACTTGCAGCAATATATACTACAGAAATGTCAGTACTCCCCTGTTTCCTTGTCATTCCATTCTTATTACTGTCCCGTCCACTTCTGTATTCTTTTCCCACAAATTCTTGAGAAATATGACTGCCAGAAAACACTGGGTTTAATTGTACCCATGTAGAATATTTCACAAAGCCCAGCACCAAAAGCAGTGTTCAAAGCACTGTGCAAAATCACGCCTACAGTATTGTATGAAGTGTTTGTAGAAACAGGTATAATGGGGAAGAGCCTGCAGTCATAAAGAGAGGTCAGGAGGTTGCTTTTCCTAAGCTTATGCTTATTGGTTTTATAATTGCATCTTTCCAAACTTAGCTGTACAGCGGTTTGCATTTTAAAAACACCATGCTATGCCAAGTTTGACATTTTGAATTAATAGTAATATACATCATAATAATTGTTCTTATATATTCGATATATAAAACCCTGGCAGGGCAGTGTTTGGTATACGTATGTATATATGTTTCAGTAAACAACCTGCTGTTGTCCTTGCAGAAAACTTAAAGAAATTGTAGCATCTAAGTTAAGATAGGTGATGCATTTTTTATTAATCCTATGCATCTAATTTTTTCTCTGCAAGAATTCTTATTTCCGTAGGTGCTGGCTCACAAATTACTTGGTTGGCTTGTCTGATCCTTTCCAATTACTGCTCTTGTGTGTCTTGACCTTGCTTGTTCTGTTGGACAGTTTGGGTGCATCAGCATCACATAGTGGATTTTTTCGGGTGGAATTCAAGAGTAGCTGTATTGGATCATTGTAAAGTTTATGAACAATACAGGCTTTCTCAAGGAACTGTTTTCTCTGTGTGTAGTTCTCTGTGGGCACTGTTACTTAAAGGTTCAGAGCAATATGTTATACAATCAAAAATCTTTGTGGTGTCTGTGTTAATTTTTAAAAATGACTGAGGTTTTGATCTGTTTCATAATCTTCCGTCATTAAGAGGCAGCCCACCCTGAACTCTAAATATTATGGATGTTCATGACAGCAACTGTGCCTTATCTCCCCTGTGTTCTAAGGGGAGAAGAAAAGCAGTAGGCTTTACTCTGTCTCCATTCTCCTCTCACTTTACTGATTATCGTATCATGTGGTGATTCAGTGCTGCAGAGTTACAGTTGCAAATGACCTGCTCCCTTCCAGTTGAAGTTTTAAAATGGAATCTTTCCAACTTCAATAGTTTGGCTTATTAAATATGAATTCCAAATGTGAAGGTTTTTTTCCAAGAATTACACTGTTGTTGTCTGTAGCTCTTTGCTCAGATGTTTCCTTGTTCGTGTTAGAGCAACATCCAAAGATCCATGTTCCAGTTCCCACCATGCTGTGTGCTATGCATGGTCTGTGGGAACATTCACACCTTAAGAGAAGATGCAGCAATACGTCGTAACACCTTTTGTAAGGAGTTGGGCAGGAGAGCTTGGCTCTGCCAAGAACTCACAGCTACACGAGCTGAGTTCACGTTATTTATTGCAGTAGCTGCTGGAGGCACCCCTTGCGTCTGACATACTGGGTGCACACAGGAAAGCCAGGAGTATACCAAGCAGCCTTCCTCTGTGTGATAACTTTCCTGCTGCCTAGTTTGCCCTTTTGGTAACTTTTGAAACTGGACTGGTCCAATTTACAAAATTAAAATTACATAGCAAAAGATGCCAGAAACCTTCCTTGTAATTAGTAAAGATATCCTTTGGTTACTTGGAGAAGAGAGACCCTATATTGAATTGGGAGGCTGATGTAACCCACGTGATGTAACCCACCTTGTTTACCAGGAGCTGCCAGGCCAGGCCATGGCATTGCTGTAAAACTAGACACAATTCATGCTGTTTCTTATCCCATTTGGGGTGTGCTAGGGGCATGAAGAAGAGCTCAGCTGACTGCAATGAGGGAAGAGGGTGAAGAAAATCCATAGGATGTCTGCCTCCTTAGTACCACTGTTCAGAGTACAAGTTGTTTTTCACAGAATTTTTAATTAATGGTATCTTTTTATATTACAGTGCCATGTGTATGGACTTTATTGGTCTGAGATGTAGATAAAACCATGGCTGGTGACCATTTAATTCTAGTGTACAAAAGGGAATTATATTTCCTGAACTATGTAATACTAGTTTATTCAATTTATAGAGCATTTTGAAAGCTGTGATGCATGATCTGAACAAACTAGTGAGCCTTGTTGCAACACTTCTCTGTTAAGGGAATTCGATGAAACAACAGCTTATAAATTCACCAGCTTCCCTGAAAATGGGAAGTCAGTTATGAACAGATTGGTACAATTAGGCTGTTTCTTGTTTCTCGACACTGTAAAACCAGTGTGTAGTTTCCTGTGGTAGGAAGGCCTTCTGTTGTAGACCAAGACTACTTAAAGATATTCAGGGTGTTTCCGTGTTTATTAAGAGATTTCAGCACACATAGTTCAAAGGAGTTATGTAGCACATGCCTGCAGCAGGCCTCAATTAGTGTTTTTTCTTTTGAAAACTGAGGTTGCCTTGAGAATCTCTTTATTGCGATATAAAATTGTGTACATGTATATTTGTACTGAAATTAATAACTACAGACGTGTAGGATGTCCCTGATGTAATAAAAATGCTTTCAACAGAACTCACAAATTTGAATGTCCCAAGCTTCTAGCATAAGTAGTTAGCACTGTGCTTAAAAATGCAGAACTTGCATCTAAAAATCTTTATAAAATTATGTGTTCTGTCTCGATGCCAAAGGTTATCTTGCCTATAACAATGGAAATACTGTATGTGGAAGAGCTGTTGCCAAATGATCTCATTAGGAGATTGACTGGAAGTGAAACAAGAAAAATAACAAAAAAGTGACGCACCCAATAAAATGTCAGAGTGAAGGACTGAAACTGGCTGGACAACTAGAAACAGGGTTTGTGTTTCGGTCTGAGTCTTGGCAGCAGAGCAGTGTTTGCTGTGTTACTTGGTCTGCTGTGGAAGGTCACTAGTGTTTTTCTTACCCAGTATAACTCTGAGTTGTTTCCTTACTACTACAAATTAAAATGTCACTATTAGTGGCTAGTTTTCCCCTGGACTTCACGGTTGCGGTTGTCAATACTGGATGTTGAGTTCTAGCAGATGCCTTTGGTGTAACAATGAATGGGGTATGTAAGGACAGGAAGAGTGTGTAAATGAGTTACAAGTATAATATTCTTTTGGGAATTGTTCTTCTTTACAGAAACAGTAAAATTAAGAATTGTTACGTTACTAACATAATTTAGATTGTTAGTTATCCAGTCTGCTGTGTATTTCCACATGCTATCAGTAAAATGTAGAATGTATCTTTCATCAAAAATGTCTACTGCAGAAAGAAAAACAGTTCAGGTTCTTCATGTGTGGCTTCAGTAGATAGAATCACTGAAACTCATCGACGAGAGACTGAGGAGAACAAAAATTACAGGGCAGTAGCTCAGAGTGGAGTAAGCCTTAGTTGCAAAACAGAACCAAATCCTATGCATAGAGTTCCTCCCTTCACCAAACTGGTAAACTCTGTATGTATGAAGGCACCAGAAAATGATACACCTTCTTCTGTAATACAAATCTGAGTCAGCTTTTAGTGTGAAGTTTTGTAGCACAAGTCTCAAGCTGCTTCCTATTAAACTAACATTAGAACTTATCTACACATTTCCATGCTTCATTGTATTTATCCTTATAATTTGTTTTCTGATGAGGAAATGTGTGTGCTGTGTGGAGAGGAGAATTCCGTATTTAAAGTATTTAGTTATATCTGGATTTCTTTTAGACTTTTGTTACACTAAAGTTTATGTTAACTACTGCAGAAATCCACACATCTTGTAGCTGCTGTGTAATACTGTATCTTTTTTCAAATCCTAGTGCTACATGGCTTGTGAATTGGTTAATTTGTTTCTTCCCTTCTGTCTTCTAGCTTCATTTAGCAGCCCTGGCTTCATTAAAAGGAGACATAGTGGAACTTAATAAGCGTCTGCAACAAACAGAAAGGGAGCGTGACCTGTTGGAAAAGAAATTGGCAAAAGCACAGGTGAGCAGTAGTTCAAGATTCTCAAGATGGTTCTTGGCTTTGGATTGTCCTTGTTCTTCAGAGAGGAGTATGGTCTGTGAACTGCGGATAAGATACCACAAGTATAATAATGTCACAAATGGAAAGAATTTTAATACTGCAAGAAACAGAGTTGACACAGTTTTCAAGTTTTATGTCTGATGACATTCTTCTAAAAAAATAACAAAAAGCAAGATTAATCTTGTTTTGAAGCAAATGTAAACAGCACCTGCTTTGATATGGTTTAGAATATTAAAGTTGCAGCATACTCTCAGTGGATTAGGTAACTGCTTTCCAGTCCTGGGAGAGATTCAGATGCAGCACAAATTAACACCGATCAAAAGCTATTGCAAATTGGCAATGCTTGGTTTTATGTGAGAAGTTATTTGTGGTCTCAGTCTAGCTTCTAGTAAGCCAGTTTGTATATACCAGTTGTGGGAAATGTAATTAGGGGAAAGCCAAGGGATTTAAGTAAGAATAAGGTAGATAAATGTAGAGAGGCAGATGCAAACGTGGAAAATTGAACTATTATTCTTAATATTTCTCTCTTCTCTAAATAAAACCTTTGTTTTCAGATACTGTCATTCTGACAAATACCTTTTATAAGTACTTTACATTTCAGAGTTAATTAAAAATATATACTGGTTTATACTTGCATAGAGATAGTCAAAACATTTTGTCTTATAAAGGGTAGAACCTTATTTGTTGCTCAGAGAGATTGTGGAATCTCCATTCTTGAAAGACTCAAGCCGCCTGGATCTGGTCTTGTGCAGCCTGCTGTAGATGACCCTCCATGAGTTGGGATAGGGGGTTGGATGGATGACCTCCAGAGATCCCTGTCAACCTCAGCCATACTGTGATTATGCTGATTTAGAGTCTTCAGTATTCAGTGCATTTTGGTAGAGGCTTGTGTCTTTGTACTACTTTAAACTCAAGTCAAACTTAGAAGCTTAAGCAATCTAGATTTTAAGGCTCCTACTTCAGTCCTTCAACCATGTTTTGTTCTTTTTCCACGTTCCCTGATCTTTTTTCAGCTACCTTTATGGTTTTTGGACTTGTAAGTGATACTCTGATTGAAGACCATCAATGCAACATCCAGAAATAAAAAACACTTTCATGTTTTTATTCCCCTCAGTTTGTAAGCCAGAGCGACGCTAGTAGTTAACATTGTTTATCAGCTATAATCTGAAAGCCTTTTCTAATTCCGTCTGCACCCTGACACAGAGTCCTCTTCCTGACATACAGTTTGATATTAGGCTGCATTTGATAATCATTAAACAGTCAGCTGGATCAACTGTATCCAGATGATCCACATCATTCTGCATCACTACACTGACTTTGCTGTGATTTATAACTCTGCAGGGTCTTGTGCTAAGCACAGGAGGGGGGTTTTAGTGTTTTAGTTTTATTTCCACATCTTTGTATAAAAATACACTCTCTCAGCCAATGAAGAGTGAGTACCTTGTAGGTGCTCCCGTACAGTAATGAATTCCCATTGATAGCTACGGGGATTAAGGATCAGTTAACACAGCTAACGTGCTCTCTTAGAGTGAGATGCTTGTTTTCTTTGGTGGTTTACTAATTATGCGTGTGTATGCAGTGTTTGATTTGTAATGCAGTGGGGTTTTACATGGTCTTAGGCTGTGTGTTTATGAACACAAGTGTATTGATGACTGCTGCCAATCATCCAGTACTACTATGAATAACACCAAATCACAATATCTGAAAGCTAGAATGATACCTAGTTTTCAGATAAAAATACTACTTTTTATTGAAAAAATTCTGTTTTAATATTTTAGCTCTTTCAGTGTCCTTTTTTTCTTTAAAGCCCTCATGTGGATAGAAATCTTTGGGGGTGTGTATTTAAAAAAAAAAAGACTCTTTCTTAAGGGAATAAGTAATTAAACAAGCATAACTCACATAGTCAGTATGTTGGCCGTGTTTAAGTACGAAGACAGACTGGTGAAACCACTCTTCTAAAAGTATCACTTCAAGTAGATGCTCCAATTAACATAGATTTTTTAACTTTTTGTTCCACTCCACAGAGTTTCATGCAAAACAGTATCATCTATCATATCATATCTCGTATCATTTTTTTCTTCTACAATCTCTATCTAATGCATTTCTTCCTCACTAATGTGAATCAGAGGTTAAGCAGGCATAAGTTAAATAAGAGGTGTCTGAGGTTCTGCATCACCATATTCAGATGCTGGTGGGTCAGTTTTAAATCTCTACTCTGCTTCCAGAGTATACTTGGAAATGCACCTCATGTTTCGTATCAGCCGGTGTGGTAAATGCTGTCGGGAACAAATAGCTCTTAAAACACAGTTTTGGTAATACCTTTCCCATTTCATACAGCATTTGAGACACATTGGAAGAAAGGATCAGAGATTTGCAGAGCAGAGGTGATTTGGGGAACCACAGTTCCAGTAATAGATAAAAAATGGTGAAGAAAGATAGTTGGATAGCCTGTGCTTAAAATTTTGTGAAGGGATGTAGTTGTTTACTGGTTGTTCTGTCATGCTCATCTCCAAAACTGCAGTCTGTGGACACCTGCTATAGCATTTCCTTACATCCTTCCATTATTTCAATGACACAGCAGATGTCCTTGTCTCTATGTTTATGTTGGTGTGCAGTTGGCAATGGCGGTATAATCTTTTGAATTAAATTGTCTGTGAAGTACTGATCAGCCACAACTAATGTCTTCTTCCAAAAATCTTTCTGTGGTTATAAGAAGAAGAGTAGTGCTTTCTAGTAGCTCTGTCTGGCACAGTGTCCTGGTATTGATACACAGTGGATGTCTGAACCGAGGGCATAAGAAACTCATACAGATATTTCTCCTTCTGCATACTGCCCTGCTTTTCTGCCAGCATCTGTGAGCAGGAGACTGCATTGCATTTCATAGTCCTGTCCTCCGTGGATTTATCTAATCTTCTTTCTAATCTGTCTGCATTCTTGGTGTTTCTTACATCCTGTGGCATTGAGTTCTGCAGTTTTATGGTAGAACATGGGATTTAATAACATGCTGAATGTTTCAGCAAATAGAACAAGAATAGACAATTTACTTACTACATCTTTCTTATCATGTCATCTACTTTCACAAGGTAGTACTGCATTCTTTGTGGTTAGTCTTTGTAATTTTGGAATTTTATAATGTCTCTCGAGACAGGGTGTAGGAGACTGTGCTGCATCATTCTGGATCCTGCTATTACACGACAATAAGTCCCATTACTTCAGTAATAATTCTTTACAAACCTCTGGATTATTCAGAATACAAGGAGGGACAGCAGAACTTCAGTATAAGAATAAAACCAGCACTCTCTAGGCTTAGCAGAACATGTGAACACAGGAAGGCTTCACCTTCCATTTAACAAAATAACCTGAAGTCAAAGTGATGGTGTTCAGATGAGTATTGAAATCACTCATTCCGTTGTGTGGTGGACTTATCTCCTGTGGATTAGTCCTGTGTATTTTTATTTTTGCACGTCAGCTGTTCTGACCATGCGTGTTGTCATCATTGAGAATTTGGCGTGATAGGCTTGGGTTTATACTTAAAATTAGATGAATGGATTGCCACTTTAAAACCTGCCACTCCTCTTAAATTATTATACGGTATTAGTTGAGCAAAGATGTTTAGCTCCTGTGAGCCTGTTAGACAGGTTTATCGTTGTGGCTCATTCAGGTGATGACTTGTGTTCTTGGTGAACAATGCCATAGCCAGTCTTTCTCTGTGCGGAGCCTGAGGCACTGGGGGATCTTTTACCAGCTGCTGCTGGTTTTTTTTTTTTTTGTCCTTTCAACACTGCAAATTTAACATAAATATTTGCATTGGTAGGGTTTCTTGCACTAGGAATTTGCGTACATCAATAGGCAGTAGAATTGTGTTTAGACAATATTTCTGAGTTAAAATATTTTCTCTTATACTTCTTCATACTCTTCTTGCTCTTGTGGTTGTTCTCCAGCAGTAAGAGGTCAGACAAAGATGTTAATTACATTGTTAATTTCTACTGTAATTGAAATCAGCTTTTTAGTCTGTGCCAAAAACCAGGCAATGACTTACACCGAGAACTGTGCTGGAAACTTCTCTCCTGACATCAACAATTGCTAATTTTTTGCAGCGCCTCAGTGGATTATCCCTGTGTTTGTTTTCTCAGGGAATTAGAGCTTTTAATGGTTTTGATAAAAACACAAGTATGAGGCTGGAAGAGGCATGAGGAAGAGGGTGTGAGGTATTTGTCTTAAAAAGTTTGTTTGACTGACATGCAAATAAATCACACGATGTGTACACCTTGGAAAGGAATAAGAACTGCTGGCAGATATTTGCTCAGAGACTCAAAGGACACAGAAACTAAATAGGATAATGACTAGGTTCAGTATCCTAGGAAAAAAAAAAAAAACAAACTTTAGCAAGAGGTACCAAATCATGCATTTGTTTCTTTTCCTTTTTAAACTTTGAGATGAACATGTCATAGTAAGGAGCAGTCCTGTATAACCAGAAGAATTTTCCTTTGCTGCATTTTGGGATTCATACCGAACTATGTTTCCATTGTTTAGATGCTTTTGCCTCTCTTAGTTGAGATATAGCTCTATACCCACCTCCAAGGCACAGTAGTTCTTACCATCTTGTCCCATCTTTCACAGAGGTTTCCATTCTGGCCTTTCCAGTTACTTTTACCCAAGATAATCTAAGAACCCTTTTAAATAAATCAAATATGAATCTGGTGTCTTACATTGCCAGACTGACGGTTGTTCACAAAGTGTGTCTGTCACTAAATGATAGTTATCCTGAAAAATGGTGGCTGAGAAATGGCTGGAGAAAACAGAAAGCAAGTCTGGTAATGTGACTAAGTTCCATTAGCAAGAGTCCATATATCTTCAGTCCAGATAAACAAATTCTGCTTTTCAGTGCACATCTTAGACAAAAATCGTTCTGATGGGTTTTTTTATTTATTTTCAGAAAATAATTATGACACACTCTATCTGACATATCCTTTTTGGTTTTAAAAAAAACAGTGCACATAGTTGATTGATCTGGATAATGCTTAGTGTTTGTGGATGTCACTATGTGTCAGAGGAAATTTAGGTTTAGAAAGGCAGAATAAGCAACTCTTTGTTGCACTTAGATTTGTCCTAAAGCCTTTGTTAAACATTTTCTCTGTGTTATTTCTCCAATTTGAATGGCATGCTGTAGTTCTTTGGCCAGATATGAAACATGCAAAGTAAATTATGGAATGGTCCTACAGTAATGGGTTATTACAATATATGCATTTAACTGTGTCATTTGCCAACATGAAATCTTTAAAAGCCAGGTGAACATTATCAGTCTTCTAAAATGTGACCTTTTACTCTCCTCTTCAGTGTGAAGATATGATCTGTTTGTCTTAGTGCTTTTGACTCCAGGTGCAGTGAAAAACTGTTTTGCTGTAGTCTGTGGAAGGGTGCTATAATGTCTGAGCTACCTTTCAATGAGAATATTCCTGGAATGTAAAAATATTGAAATAAATTTTATTTAACATTTAAGAGAAAAATGTTGAAGCTCACTGTAAATTTTTATTTTCAAGCAGCTTTCTACATACATGATGTTCTCAAGATGTGAATGTGTGACTAAAAAATATGAGAGCAAACTATGAAAATTCTGATGTAACTCCTAGTTCGAGTATAATTTTTTTCTTTATTATATGAAGAGTTGAACCTCTGTATAGAGCATTTTCTTGCTTTGAAAAAGTAAGTTTTGATGCAGAAGCGTTGGAGGACCTCATACAGTGCTATAAATTGTAGCCTTTAGAAATGCTACTAGGATTTTACATGCAGGTCTTCAACTGACAAGTGTAGATTTTATACTGTGAGTTGATTTATGAATTCTCTTGTATTGACAGTGTATTACATACCGTTCTGTTGTTACATGGAGGTTTGACTGTTTCCTGCAGGTGTTTGGAAGCAAAAAGATTCTAGGCACTACCAAGCATAACTTCAGTCAGCATGCACTGTTGAACTGTAGTTGCAGTAGATTGTAATTATTTGCTGTAATTGAAGTAGAGCATTTGTTGGCATGTAGAGTAAGGCAGAGAGTCTAGCTTTAAATTTTTATTGGAAAGAAAAAGTAGGATTTTGTGGTATGTATAAAAAAAATAAGCAGTCACATAGCCTTTTAATTGTTCAAATAATAATATTACTGTAGAGGATTAAAATAATGAAAATACACTATGTTATCCTTAAAAGCTAGTAAAACCAAATAGTCAGACTAGAGAAGAAGTCATAACCTCAACGTGTGGTTACTTTTCTTTAGGACAGTGTGATTTTGGCCTTAGGACTTTTTCTGATTCAGACCACGCTGGCAAGATACTTGGAAGATTCATCACGCATAATGACTCTCATGGATTCAAAGATTACATATTTATAGCTGTTTTGAGTTGCAAAATGTTTTTTTCGTTCAAGCAGGAAAGACAACTTCATCCCTTTAGGGAAATAAAAAAGTAAACTGCACAGTCTTTCACTTCCTAATATCTAGTAATTACATACCTTTGTGTACCTGTCAGTATTTTGCATCTGTCCTTTTCTCTTGCTTAGGCAGCGTTGGCTTGGTGAGTGAGAAAAGCATTAATGGTGTGCGCTTTTGCCTTGTACGTGATCTCCGTGTAGTTACTCATAAGACCTTTTCTGTTCCTTGTGTTGGTGCTTTAGTGTGAACAGTCCCACCTAATGAGAGAGCACGAAGACGTGCAGGAGCGAACAACTCTACGCTACGAAGAACGCATCACAGAGCTGCACAGTATCATTGCTGAATTAAATAAGAAAATTGATCGACTGCAGGGAACAACAATCAGGTACAGCAGCTTCCTGGAAATTCTGGGCCAATGCAAGAATGGGGCAAAACATGGTGTTAATTATACTTAAATATGATTTGAAAATGACTTTACGGTAGTTAGGCTTGTTACAACTGGTACTGAGTAGCTGCCCATAAAGAAGGTGTGTATTCTGCAGAGTATCATCCCAAGGCTCAGAAATGCTACATTCTATCTGGCAAAGCCGTATGAGCACTGCAAAGAGCTGCACTGTGCCATCTAAATATTCCTTTAGTGTAACATACATACCAGGGTGCCAGATAAGTGAAAGCAATGGTGAATAAAGGAAGATGTAGCCACCCAGCCTGCAACTTTGCTTTTAATTTTATATTCTGGCATCCCATAGGTCCTCTAAGCCAAACAACTTGTGGTGAATCATGTCGCTCAACTGGGTTATAGTGGATTTTACATCTGCTTGTACTGGTGTCTGTGATGAAACACAATGGTACAAATCGCATTGCTTCCTGTCCTTGGAGCAGCAAAGCTTGGGGCGTTACACTGGGTCACTTCTTGTTACCAAGTTAAAACACACTGTACATTTGGCTACAGGAAAACACTGATTTTGCCTTGTTTGCTTTTCCCCATTATTCACAGCCTAGAGAAGGCTGGACTAGAACAAGAAAGGAACTTCTTAAAGTTTACCTTGTGAGGATGCAACTGAACTACTAGAATGTGCGGATTGTCTAGAGAATGTCAAAATACATTTGACACTTTTTATAGGTTATGTTGATATGGTGCTCTACCCATGCAGTAGTTTCTGTTTTCCTTGCCTATTAGCTGCAAGTTTTTGGTAAGTGCTTCATTTGTTCTTGTATTTCTCCTAGCACAAGGCAGTGTTGTTCCAAGTACTTAACCTTTCATGAAAATATTTATATGCAAGAATAAAAGGGGTTGTCTACCATAAATAAGAGAAGTGTTATCATATGTATATACCACTATAAATGAAGTGATAAAATCACATTATGTTAATGTTATTTAAGAAGATAAATACTGTGAAATCTGAAATTATCATAACTAGTGATTATCATGGTGAGGTTTTTCAGGTAAGTATTTTCTGAACTGGTAGGTATTTCTCTGAAAAAGTCCCTGTGGCTGCCATGTGCATTCGTGCTCAATACCTCTGCAGGCAAACTTCCCTTCTGTCTCATTTTGAGTCACCTTTCTTTTCAGCACGATATACAGGCTGCCCATCCCACCCTTTTCCTGGTAAAGGGCTACCATTTGAAAAGACTGGTTGAGAAGCAAAACCTGAGAAGCATGAGAGCTGCATTGATAGTTTTTTCTTGAATGGCAGAAGAAGTCTATGATATTTAGGAAGAATACTACACAGAATCCATAAAGATTGTTTGTCTGGGGTCCCTGTGGCAAGGTAAATGCCAAGTGGTGTTCAGTTAGAGAATACTGGAGTCAGGTGGATACCGTGAATGTTTAGCCATGTCTATTAACAAGTCAGCTGTGGCACATGCAGGAAAGGGAGGTGTAAGAACCAAGCTTGATGGGAAGCACATGCTGCTGCTCAAGGAACCGGCAGTTTGCTGCCCTTGCGTGGGGTGGAGGCTTCTGAAGGCATTAGAATAATACTGCTGCAACAGGTGCCACACCACTGTCATGCCTCATCTGTTCAGTCTTTTTGCGTGAGAGCTCATTTTGCTCTAACAGCTAGGATGCCTCCTCTGCTTTTGTTTGTTCCAATTTTATTTGTAAGAACAGAAGAATTCATTGAGTTGTGGAGTTTTTTTTTGTTTCCTTTAGTGATTGCAATAGCATGTTTTCTTTGGCAGGCCAATAATTTGTTGTCTGGGGAACAGAGGAGTAATATTTCTTGTAAAAATGGCAAGCAGAGGTAAAATTGGAGGGATTCCATAGAGTTTGTGAAGACATCTGAAAGAAGGAAAAATGATACTTCCTGATGTGACTTTCTGTAAATCCACCCTGGAGTCTACTTAGGTCATTCTTGAGAAACTGTTCCATCCCTCGGAGCAAGGGTGGTGTAATTGCTGTCCTTGCTGGGACAGGTGTGACTCACAGCACTCCACCCTTGGCTATGGGGACTGTGAGCCTGGGAGCTGGAACGAAACATTCCTGAGAGAAGGCGTTCTGGGAGCATGGCCCTGCTAGTGCCTCAGCATTTTATGCTTGCCTCTAAACTGGAACATAGAGGGGATTCTAATTTTGATATGACTCTTGGATACCTGCAAGTAATACTGAGTGGAACCTTTACTTGTGCTATCACAAAATTTAGGTTGTCTTTTTGGAAACAGTTTTTCTGAGTTTACATTAATTACATAACAGATAAATGTTTTCCCAGTGCTGACACAGACATTGTTCAGTATTTTCATATAGTTTTAGGCCATAAAAATAAACTAATGTGTAGCTTGGTGCACGTAATGTGTAGCATTATGGCATTCTTCATGGTTCCTTACAAAACCCAAAAATATTCTCGAAACAATTAAAAGAAAACAGTGTAATGTGTTTGACTATCCTCCTTAAGCTGTATTATCCTTAAATTTGTAGCTTGTTTCAATCTGAGTAGCAACCTCAGAAAGTGCATAGAAAACAAGCAGAAAGACTAAGTCTCAGTAAGGTATTGCAAGAGTTTAAGCGTTGGCAGGCTGTATAACTTAGTATTCTCAATTCTAAGAATTGTTCTCAGTTTTTTGGTTGATTTTATGTTTTGCCCTTGCAATGTCATGGGGTTTACACAGCTTGCAGTGTGATGGCTTTTGGTCATATGGTTTAGTAATGCTAACTCTAGAAGAAGGCTGCAGTTACATGCCAATGCCTGTGCCTCTTCTCAGGTATGTCTGATGTGCTGATCTTAGTAACAGTAATCTTACAGGACTGTTTTCAGAAGTTTTGAGGATTGTTCTAGGTTTGCTACCCATTTCTTGGGTACAAGAAGTTCCCTGTGTGTGGCCATGTGAAGTTAGCTGCTACTCTTGTGCTACATTCTTCCAGCATTCCCTAAGGAAAATTAGGTCACCATGATTGTGGAGCAAGCCAACATTCATGTGCAATTGTCTCATCTCTCTGCTGCTGCTCTGGACAGCCCAGCTCATGTGAAGGCCCAGCCTCACCAAAAAAATCCTGAAATACAGCTGATATTAAGGCTAAAAATTGTTGCCTGTGCTCATGTTGTGCAAGTAGACAAGCCTCTTCCTTGCCTAGTTTTTCATGAGTGATAGTACAGAATTTACCTACTAACAGCTCAAGAAGGTAGCAGTTTGGGAGAAAAAATAAAATAAAGAAGTTGTCCACTAGGATGGCGATGCTTTTTTTTATTTGAGATACAAATCTTGGCTCTGTCTTTTCTTGGAAAATTATAATTGTGTGACAGTGTCTTGCTATTCTTGTCTACAGTATTAGGGAGAGAGTGGAAGGACCTGGCTAGTATTTTGGTGAAGTTCATTGTAAAACTCAAGTTACAGGCAGTCATAAAACTCTGCAGGGCTGTTGGGCAGAAGAGCTTCTGATAATAGTGCAGAGCACATTTTATCAGCTTCCTTTAGAGTGAACAGCTTTCAATGACTGATGGTGCTAGCTTGTAGGTCCTCTGTTAGCTTATCAAGTGGATGCCAGTGGCAGTAATACTCCTAGAGTTTCAATCTGTAGAAGGCAAAGTTTTTGCATTGCAAAGATCCTCTGTCCTTTGACAAAGTGTATGCCTACTCTCATTTCTTCTCCAAGTGTGTCCAGCTTAGAAGACAGCAAATCAAATCAAATGGATCTTCCCAGTTACAGAGTCATACTGTCAATACCTGGACAAAAATGGTCCATCTGTTAACTCTGAAGCACAGAAAATTGCACAGTAGTGTACTAAAAGGTGAATATTCCTAACTTCAGAAGCTTTTAGTATGGCCTTAGATTCATTCCAGTTCAGCTCTTTGTTGTGCTTAATTGTGTCTTGGGCTGGCAAGATCATCTGTAACTTGGTTGTGCAGAAACAACTTTGGCCTATGACTGACAGTCTTTATTAAATGTCAAAGTGAATTTCAGCAGAAGGAAAAAGGAAGAGATTTGATTGCTTTTAGTTGTAATCCAGTGGCTCTTTGGGTACATGTGTGCAGCCCTAAAAATAATAGCAACTTTAACAATACCAAAGAGAAATGTACTCTGTTGAACATTGGTGCCTGATAAAGATAATTTGAAATGCTTGTCAGGAAGCTTGTAAGCCATTGCTGTAAAGCCATTTATTCAGACTTACAGCTTTTAACCTGAAATATATTCAGAAAGTATAATGAGGAAGAAAGAGAGTGAATAGACTACAGCATCACAAAAAAAATAACACATGGCACTTACAGTCATATTTATACAGTGACCCGGAGGGCTGATTCTAGCTTGTAAATATGTGCTAAGTGGAGGCTACTTGAATTCAATTCAAACCGCAGCATGGGTGTGATAGAGTTGGCTTCAGCATACAGTGCCCACCTGTGATCAGTGATTAATTCCTGTATTGTCTCAATTGTGTTGCTGTTTGTTCAGAAGTGAACTAGTTCAGAGGGACCTAGAGTGTGTATACACAGGGAGCACTCAGTCTCTGGATTGCAGTACATGTGCACCTGTAGTATTTTCTGAGGGTCTTAGAGTGCCTTAAGAGTACTTGTTCAAATAAAATGAAGTGTGAAGCTATGCACTGTTTGCAGCTGTGAAGAGAATGTGCACTTTACCAGCGTCCTGACAGAACTCATCCATGGTGTGAAAGAATGCTGAAACTGTGATGTTTTGCTTAGTATTTGATCACGTTTTATTCCGTGTCTGTGCAATGTTGTGATCTTTGGGTGCACCAAAACATGAGGAAAGCATAAGTGCAGGTGTATCTGTAAAACACACTTTTTTGCTCCAACATTGATCCTAGCCCACTCTGTGTTCAGAACGGCTTTGTTTGATCTTAACTGCCTCCAACTCACTCCAAGCAACTGGGAACTATCAGGGCCCATAGGAGAGCAAACTATCTGCTTTCCCAAGCCAGGCTGTAGATGATGGCAGCAACCAGGAAATTGGAATGCCTCCATCTTCTGGGTGGTGTGGCAGGAGTTCAGTGGCTAGTCATTATCAGCTGTTGAGCCCCTTGCATTTCCAGTGCCACTGGAGGATTCTCTCCTGTTTTGGGGAAATGGGCATCTCAAACACTATCTTCTGTTACTGACAACTTCGATTTTAAAGGCAGAATTTATATTTGTGGTGCATTGCTCCCCTTGATTTTTCCCCTTGTGTTTGTAGCCCTCGCTCTACCCCCTGAAAGACTGGTGGTGGACAGACTGATCAACCTTGCTGTCTCCTTATCAGAAAGGGATTTCTAATTTTTCTGGTCAAGTCATAGAAGCATTAGTTCATTCAAAAACTGACTTCTGGATTGAGCTGTTGGAAAGGTGTGAGATCTGCTGTGTGACATACTTTTCAACTGCCCCGAGGTACTGGTTAAACTGAAAAAAACAACCCGTGCTAGCTAGATGAAGCTGTGTTGGATTTTAAACAGAAATCTATGCAATGATAACCAAAATGTGAGTGGTGAGAAATTATTACTGTGTGTGGAATTGTTTTATGATCAATACAGCTTCTTGTCCATTTGTAGAGGTAACTCAGGTTTTAAAAATGTAGGACTAATTGTTTCATAAATGAAAAAATTAGTTACCTTCAGACGAAAAAAAATGCAAGTGTTTGAGTGCCTGATAACTGTTTTTGGCTAAAGCTAATTACTAATGGCTTGTGTTATGGCTACTAATAAACAAGTTCATGGAACATTACCTCACATGTAATGAAGACACATAAAATGTTTTAATTCCTGCTATTCGTGATTTAGTTATCACACTTTCTGAAATGTGTTGCATGGTACTTTAAAGACCTTTCTCTGATCTAATCTCAATTTTAACCAGCTGACCTCATTTTTGTTTAATAGTAGTCACTAAGTGCTTCTGATATGTCAGACTCTCTTTGCACTGAAGCTCATAAAAGGGGTAGAAGGGCATCATTCTTGTAGAAATTACATCTCCATACCTTGGGAAACCCTGCTTGGCAATCAGACTGCAATTCCTTTGTTGAGTTGGCCTGGTTCATAAATTGTCACCTCCGCTAGTTTGACAGCGGGCTTTACTTCTGTCATAGTTCCCTGTATGTACAAAGTAGGTAGCTCTTTGCTATTTCTTATTGTTTCCAAATCCAGGTGGTTCCATCCTCACACTTTTCTGCTGAATCTGCAGCAAAATTAATCTCTGCATTTGATTTTGCATGTAACAAAATGATTGCTGTTTGCGTACTTATCAGAGGGACTCTGTACCTGGATAAGCTGGTATTTTTCTCATGTTTAAAATATATACTTTAATGTCAAAACCGTCACTAAGGAAATAAAACACGGAGTTGAATCAGCAAGTGAATGAAAAGCAAATGTTTACACATGTTCTCTGGCAAAGTTATTATTCATTACTTATCTTTTTTCCCAGTGCTTTGAACTCTTCATGTGGAGACAGGAGGGAAAAGCCCTAATTTTTTAAGCTCATTAGCTTTAGCTAAACTATTCTGTGACCTCAATTATTTTAGTAGAACCAGCTTGACAAATAAGTTAAAACCTAGGTAATTGAAGCTTTTTATTTTCCACTGACTCCAGCAGTTTGGCACTATACTCACTTACCTGTTCTCTTCCTTTTGATAAGAGAAAATTAAAAATCTACCTGTCCCCAAGAGCCTTTAGATACACACGTGGAGGTATTTGTGTGCTTGCTTTGAGCAAAAGCTGATTGCGTCCTCGAACTGAAAAACAGACGAAAATCGGTTACTGCTAATCCAATTTGGGATCAAAAGCCATTTGTGCTTATTAAGAATTGTCAGTTGGGGAGTTGCTGCAGAGCAGTGTGTGTCCTTGCATACATCTTTGCTTGCACTCGGTTCCACCCATTGTTTCCTTGCACAGTGAACTGGAATAATAATGAACTTTGGAATAAAGAAATGGAAACCAGGCACTGGGTGCTGCAAGTGGGTGTTACAGGCATAGCACAATAGCTTTGCAGTAAAGGGTGTAAGCCCTTCTCCACTGACTGGACAAAAAACACACTTTGTGACACTTATCTGAAGTAAGTGTCATGGAGATATGCATTTCCTCAAAGGATTTTATTTGTGCCTTTGCTCTCTCTCCCAGGGAGGAAGATGAGTATTCAGAGCTGCGGTCAGAGCTCAGCCAAAGCCAGCATGAGGTTAACGATGACTCGCGCAGCATGGACCAAAATTCTGTTTCAGTACCAGAGAATCAATCCACCATGGTCACTGCAGACGTGGGTGAGTTACACTTCTTAGTAGACACGGCACCTTCTTCAGCAGAAAGGCATCATAGCCTCTGAAATGCAAATCCAAACACTGGTGAGGAAATAAAGGAATCTGGACTGTGTTAATCATAATAAATGCTGAACTTCTTCGCAACAATGAACTTGTATGTGAAGTAACATCTGTACCTTGATGTAGAAAAACTGTGGAGCCTAAAATTGAATGGTTGTTCAAGAGATCTCATTACTTTTGGGAAAGAATAGGGAGAAAAACAATATAGGTACCTTACATGAGCCTGTAAAGTAGTCTAACTCTAGGAAAGAATCACAAGAAGAGTAAAATTTGGGGGAAGAGCACAGGGAATGAAGGTGTCTGTCCAGTTCTTTTGCAGCCTGATTATAAAGGATGCCTGTGCTTTTCAAAAACTGGGAGTCTTTTTGAAGTATGGAATATGGATAGCTTTCTGAAGTGGATTTAGACAAGGATAAATGTGACACAAGTCATTCAAATAAAGTGCAAGGAGGCAGCACCTCCAGATAGTCTGTAACTAATTTTTTTTTCTGAGTAAGAACAAAGAGGGCAAGAATGTTGCCTTCATAATTTCATCAGTTTTGTCATCCAAGCACAACTACTGATCATTTGAAGAACCTCTGAGTATGGAGTAGTTACTCCATAAAGTTTGCAATGTAAGCATGAGCAAATACTAGGCCTTCAGTGTGATAATGTTTTAAGTGTTTGGGCACAATTGCTGAGTGCCATAGCTTCAGACTAGCAGAAGTCTGATGTAATCCCCACTATAAATGATTTCCAGAGTTCTCTTCAGAATATTATTTCTCTTAATTTATCTTTAAAACAAAATAGTTGATCTTCGTTTTCTTCTGTAGGTAAACTAGCTGAGTGCCTGGGAGTTTCTGTGGATGATACTGTACACAAGCAGTGTTGTAGGAAATTATCGACATAGCAGTCGTAAGCCTGTTGCAGAACTTGTGATCCTTAATTATTAAGTTATTAACTTTACATTAGGCTTTCATTGCTGTCATGCATTGTGCAATATTTGATTCCATACGTAAGAAACAGTATTAGAACGGTTTCCACTTCTTTGGAGAAGTGCATCTCATTACTGAGAACTTTTTGCTGCTTTTTGCAGTACGCTGCCTTTTAGAGGAATGGACCTGAGAGTAGGCTGACTTTTGGGCGTAGTATTCTTCAAGTTTCATGATGCAGAAAACATGCTGATATTGTAAGCAACCGTATAAAAGAGATTTTTTTCGTGTGATTTCTTGAACTGAAATCAGTATGCCAGCTCTGGAATGACACTTTTTTATAAACACAAGACCAGCCATAGTGCATTTGTATTTCTTTACAATTTGTATTGTCATTAATTTCTAGAAACATTGATACAACAATATTAATAATAATGCAATTGCAGTGTGTCTGACATATGGAATTCAAAGTATGGTTAACAAAATATCATATGGGGTCAAGATATTTTAGTAGAGCTTTTTATATTCTTCAAAAATAAATGCTTTTACTTTCAAAAGTTAATGCTTATTATTAAGTTCCTACTTGAACAGATTCTAACATTGAGATTTTTTTCCCTTTAGTTCTCTTTCATTTTTTTCCCCCCTTTCCTTTGACAAAAAAAAGAAAAAAAAAAAAAGAAAAAAAAAACTCATTTATTTTAGGTTAGGGCTTTGATTTAGTTTTTCATGGCATGGGGCTGAAGCACACTTCATGTACTTTAACAGCAAGATATCCAGTTAAGTTTCTGCTAACAGTGGGAAACATGGCAAGAAGATGAAATACAGCAATGAACAACATAAGAAGTTAACTCTAGAGATCCTTGCATTTTTCCCATTTTTTCCTTCTGTACATAGATTCTCTCCTTTTTGGGTGTTGTTCCCATATTCCTGTGAAAACAAATCCTTTTGTGTGTGTGTGTGTTTAAGTCTATCAGTTGGTGAGGAAAAAGTGACAGATTGCAAGGCCATTCCTTGAACAGTATCAGCGGTAGCTGTTCTGCAACAGATACTTCCTGGGTTTGAGTTTGTTTCTTTTTTGGTTTGTTTCTTTTTTACTGAGTCCTGAATTGTTGCGATATTTGTTTTTGTTTTGTTTTCCTTTCTCTTAGATAACTGTAGTGACCTGAATTCAGAGCTGCAAAGAGTGCTGACAGGTCTGGAAAACGTTGTCTGCGGAAGGAAGAAAAGCAGCTGCAGTTTGTCGGTAGCGGAAGTGGACAGACACATTGAGCAGCTCACTACCGCCAGTGAGCACTGTGATTTAGCCATTAAGGTAACAGTTTGATTAGGCTTTAAATGCAGCATCTAGGCTGCCTGAGACACCTGCCTACATTCTGTAAAAACAGCACTTTGCTTCCAAAGGTGTCATAATACTTCACGGAAGTCAACTTACCCAGCTCACAACGTGTGTTAGGTAAGCAGTAGTACAGCTGTTTTACACTGAATTCTTCAAGGCACAGGAGGAGCGACTAATAGACTTTTGATCCCAAATCAGAAATGTATTAGTCTTATGCTCCTTTCAGAGATAAGAGAAATCACTCGACAGTTAGTTTACTTTCTGAAGGTTATCCACCAAACGAGTTTTCACTTGCCCAGGGTCACATAGCTCGTCATTGATTGGTAACTGAAAACACAGTATGTAATACATGCTGAAATTTGGAGACAACAATTTGGATAAAGGTCCCTCAGCTTTGTTAAGGACTGTAGGGCAGCCCTTAATATGACTGTGAGAGCCATGCTCTCTCGATACTGTCACTGCTTGGAAAAGTGAGGGGCTGGAAAAATTACAACACTAGGAGCATGGGGAATAAGCAGGAGGAGGGAGCAGCAGAACTTGGCATTAAAGGAGAAGGGAAACAGCAGGACAAGTGCATGAAAGAGGAGAGGACTTTGAGAGGAAGAAGGAAGAGAAGACAGCAACAAACAGGCACCTTTTAAAACAGAACTGGCATCATCAAGAGAAAATGCTTCTGCCATTACAGAGCTTTTATTCACATAGTAGGATTAACTGCCCTATGCTTATTCAGAACTTGAACTCATCCTTGTGTTGAAATAACTTTCCTTGTCATAGTTTAAGGCCTATAGATAAAAGTGAAACCAATGTAAGAAGGAGCTGCAGCTTCTTTCATCTTGCAGAGATCTTGCAATGCATTGCTCTTTTAGAAAAGTGATTTAAGCTTACTCCCAAAATTGTAAACAGAATTATAGTGTAGGTACACTGTCAATGGAGTTTATATTTATGACTCTAAACGTACTGCACTTTTATGGAAGAGAGACATGAAATACAATTTAAAAGGTTAAACTCAATCTGACTGCAAAAGTTTTGTCCCTGCTTCTTCTGTAGAGGCATCTTGAACTAGCTGTTAAAAGCAGGTTTTTTTCCCTTTTGTATGTGTGTCCTTTTTTACTCACTAAGGGGTCTGCTGTAGCCAAGATTTATTCTTTAAGATTAATTTACTGATAACAATAAATAACCAACTTTTCATTATAACGGACAAATAATAAAGTTTCACTGATAACTTACTGCAAGATAGTGTTGAAAACACTGGAAACATTTCCTGCAGGAAAAATACCAAACAAGCCATAATTTTGTATAATGTTACTTAGCAAACAAAAGAAGCAAATAAATGGTGTTGTGGGGCTGGGTGTATACATGCAGGTGTCTATATGATTGCCTGTTACTTGCTCCTGCCCTGTGTACATCTTTGTTTTTGATGACTGTATTTTTGCAGACCGTAGAAGAAATTGAGGGTGTCCTGGGACGCGACCTTTACCCAAATCTATCTGAGGAGAGATCTCGTTGGGAAAAGGAGCTAGCTGGGCTGCGGGAAGAGAATGAGAGCCTCACAGCCATGCTGTGTAGCAAGGAGGAGGAGCTGAACAGGACCAAGGCCACCATGAATGCTATCCGTGAAGAAAGGGACAGGCTGCGCAGAAGGGTGAGGCTGCTGCATAGGTGATGGCTTCCTGTTCTTCCTAGCCTGTTTTGTCAGCCAAATAAGCCTGTGTGTAATCTCACTTCCTGTACTGTTTATGGGGCCTTTTCTTTGTAAAGCTGAGCTATACAAATTTCATACCTAGAACAAAACTGATTCTGTAACTGAACAAGAATGAGTGAGGAACAACCAGAGTGTATGACAACCTGGCATCCGAAGTCATATGTTAACAGAAAACCTGAGATACTCATCTCCAAGGAGGTGTCTATAGAGAAAGATGTTCATTTAGTGAATTTTCCTGTGAGGCATTTTTTTCTGTAAACAACAAGTATTTATTTTTGTTGGGAATTTGTTTTTGATTAGGAGAGGAGAAAGCGCAGGACTCATGTCAGTGGGTAATAATTCTCAGAACTGAGCAGTGAGGAGTACCAGCCATGTCCTGCTTCCCTGTCTACATTTTATGATGTTGTTATGATGTTGCAAGGTTAGATAAAAGCCTTGTGCTTTTTGTGGAGTAAAAAAAAAATAAATTGAAGTTTGCTCGCCAAAAAGAGGAAAGATCCAAGACAATGTCACCTCAATTTCTGTTTCTTTTAAAATTTGTCAACTTTGTCCCTGTTAAATCTGTAGAGTTTTGACTAGGTAGGAAATAATTTTGTTTTTAAAATGTTCAGTTTAAAGATTGTGTTTGGGTGATGATTTAAAACACTCTATCTTGGTAAAATTATTGGCAGTTTTGTTCTTTTAACTACAGGCAGCCGATCAACCCTTTATGATGAGGGAAGAATAGTAATCTGCTATTCCTTAAAGAAAGGCTACTTCATCTTTCCTTTTGTAAAATTTAGGTTTATTGTCTAGCGTAAATTTCAGTCCTGAAGTTTTTGGACTGATTTTATAGTGATGCTTCTTTTTAAACAGAGGCAGTACCACCCCTTGAGCTACAGCAGCAGCGTTTGTGCACCTGGAGAATTATTGCAGGCCTGAGGCAAGAGGAAGGGGGTGGGGGGACTGGGAGGGGGCAGCAAGTGGGCAGAGAATAGAAGAATGTACTTGTGGAAATGCTTACACAAATGCATATATTTACACTATAGATGATACAGATCAATATTAGGATATCATTACAATAAAGACAATGACCTTGAGGATAGAATGAATAGAAAAATACTGACATAAGTTAAGGTGCTTAAAAGGTGGATAACAAGAGTTTATACTCATAGACAGGAGCTCTTTGGTTAACAAAAAAAATAGAAAAGGGGAAGAGTTGGTGTTTATACCCTCAGGGATCAGCATGGCTGGGCCCATACTACATCGTGGCAGATTCAGTCCTACCAGATAAGTTATTTCCAGTAGACATTGGAAAGACTGGAGAGATATGTTGTGGAATGTGATATGTAGTTCTTAACTCTTATGCTTGAAAAAGTTCCTTTAAATTGGAAAAATAATGATGTAGAAGGTGGTCAGAGAAATGGGCAGCTTCCTTGGAGAAGTGACTTAGAGAGATTGATTGCCCTTTTCATCTTGGCAAAGAAAAATCTGAATTTGATTTATCTTTAGAAGAGCTGAAGACAGCAGGTAAAAGAGTGGGAACTAGTGACTGTTCAAACTCGGAGACAAAACCAGAGCAACAACAGATTAATATAAACCACTTGTGGCTGTGTTAGGCCAGAAACTAGACAATGAAGTGTCTAACAGAGAAGAGGATTGTGGTTCTTAAGAAGCAGTAAAGACTAAGGCTACTAACTACTTTGAAAAAGGAGCTTAAAAATATATGTTATATTTTTCTAATGAAATGTATGACTATACAGAGATACCTGTTAAAACCAGGATCATTACATCAGTATTGTATCCAAAGGACAGCAAAAAAGCATGTTTTAATTGGCCCGGTTATACAGCTGCATTAGTTCTAGAGGTAGTTTTAGTATCTCTGCACAAAACTGTTTATATTTTGTCTGGCTGCCAGCAGTAGCATAGGGTTGGTTCAGATGATGAGGAAGATGCTGTCTACTTAAGCGTATGTGGATACTGCTTGATTTGGTCCCCGTTGGAATCCCCAGTGAACGAAGCATCTGTGGAGCCACACAGTGTTAATAACTCGTGTTATTGCACACATCACAATTTCCTTGGTATAGGCAGAGCCCAGGGCTGAAAGGATATTGTGTTAATCATGTTGATCTAGATCTAGCCTGTCTGTTTGAACTGTTAGCCGGGATGCTGCGTGTGTTTCTGCTGTGGAAGCTTCCCCGTGGAAGCAGAATTGAGGTCATCAACTTGTTTCACGTAAGTGGCTAGAGCAATTGTTGGACGATAGCAGCAGTGGAACATTACTGACCCAAATTATGTTCAAACCACTGACCCTGCAGAGAGCAAGTCTTGGGTTGTTCTGTAGAGACTGTGAGCTGTTGTTTGTGTACAGCAAGCCAGTTTAAATGTTCATTCTTCTTTTATTAAGGAAACTCTTTTTGGACAGAGGGGGTAGATACCTTGCCCAGTAGACATCAGTTTAATGGTGGATTGGCACAAAGCATAACAAAATCAAGCAGCCTCTATATTTGGGTACATCTGGCAGGGATTTTTTTTTTTTCGGTGGTTTTCATTTCGTTTTCACCTATACAGGACTTTACTGAAATATGTTCTTTTTAATATCATCCCAAATGTTCAGAACAACTGTTTTATTGCTCCCGCCAGAGAAGTTTGTTCATGGCATGTGACCCTGTCAGTGACACTATACGATTGTTGCACTAGAAACTCTATTTGCATTTTAAATATAGCTTTGTGTCCATAGTTGCAACAAAATAAATGTTTTCCTTGATTTATTAAATATTTTCTGTATGCCACCTGAACTCAAAGTCACTTCAGATTATTTCCCTGGAGAGTGGGAAAGGAGATCCAACTAAAATTTAGTTATTATTCTTTTCAAATTAAATTGGGTGAAGTGAATAAGCTTGAAGTTGACCAGATCAATAGGTCTCTTGCTTTAGACCAATGTCTGTAATCAAGCAGAGTGCTTTCAATACATTTTTCTCAGGCTTGTTGGAGATTTAATTTAATTAGGTATTTGCTGTGCCCAGTTAACAGATTGAGCCACTTTCTAGAACAGTAGCTAAGAAACAACATACATATGGAGTTTGTTTCTCACAGGTCATTAGTAGATGAGATAATCACCTATTTCTGTAGGGTGCCTTCAGTGTAGTAGCTTATTTTATAGCGCAGAGGTTTATTTTACTTCTGTATGATATTGCCATATTAAAAATAAAATCTATTTAAGTCCTGTACAGTCGATGCCCTAGAAACTGCTTACACATAGCTGACCGTAATCCTGACTCCAGTAATACAGATAAGGTGCTGGGAAATTTCTGTGCCAGTTCATGGGATTAATATTACTATTACATGAGAATAAGGTTGTAATCAGTTCAGCGCTATTTAAAAATGCTGTGTGTAGTAGCAGGCTTAAATAGTAGTAGAAAAAGTAGTATTTGTGTTCTTACACAGAATCACTTGTGTTCACTTGATTGAACACGATTGAGATTGAGATGAGCAGCACTGATACAGCATATAAACTCCGTCCTGACTGCAAAGTAGAAGTTGTGGGGTCTTTATTTACCGCTCATGAACGTTGCCTGTTGAGTTGTGCCTCAGCTTAGTCCCAGGCAGCCCACTGACATAAGAAACAGTGGGTGTGGGCAGTGTTCAGGTTTCCCTGAGGCTGTTCTGAAGAATTAAGTCTAAAGTGAAAAAGCGGTTCCAGCTCTGGCAGGCTGTTGAGTCTTTTCTCTGCATAAGCCATATGTCAACTTGTTCAGTTAATCCAGTGCTTTTAGTTGTGAGGATTATTCTGTATCTGCTCCAAACTCAACTGAATTAATCAAACTGACCAGAACAAAACTAGACTTAATATTTTAGCCGTCCTTGACTTAAGACCTTCATGGAAACGTAATCTGCAGGGGAGTAGAAAAGTGCTATTTTAATGCATTAAACCCCAGATGCCCAAATTGCCTCCACTCCAAGAAACATCATTTTAGCATCAAGGCTCTCCCAGAATGCCTTGTTCTTGTGAGAAGTTGAAACCTGTCCAAACCACAGCAGTACTGAGATCCTTGGCCTCGCAGGCATTATTGAGCCCACACTGTTCTCAGATGACACAAAGCTTGCATGAGCTGCTCGACTGTCCTTGCTTTTGTGTTAGACATCTTGTGATCAGAAAGTATTGTTTCAGATTGCTAAAGAACACTGATATGTTATGGTCCTTTAGAGATTATTATCAGCTTGCGCTGCTCTGTCTCCTTGTCTCTTGGTGTGTACCAGAAACCTGAGATAGCAGCCAAAAGCTATTTCCATTCTCCACCTCCTTCAGCTCCATGGTATTTGCTTATGCAGCAGTATTTCAGCTTAGCTGTTAACAAACTAGATTTTTGATTCTGTTTCCAAGCTTATGTGTAAATGCTGAATGGTTAATATAAAATTAAATTGGAAAAAGCCTGAGATAGGCTTACTGCCCTTGCTTGTGTTTCTTTCCACTGTGTACTAGCTGGGATCAGAACACTTTGGTTGTGCTTGAAGCTTTTAGGGAATCCACCCTTCATCTCCAGTGTCATGTTATGCCTTGTCCTTGGCTGTCGTTGCTTTGCATCCTTTACAGCGGTGCAGCACTCTGTTCTTTCCACACAGAGCATGGCATAGAGTCACAGAACATTTTAAGCTGGAAGGGATCTCTTGGAGGTCATCTGCTCCAGCCTCCCTTCACAAACAGGGACATCTCATGACGGATTTTTGTCTGAAAGGTGTCAAAAGTAGAGAAGTGCTTGCTTGGTAACGTATTTGTATTACTCAGTGCATGGTGGCCTCTGCTGCTACTTGAAAATATCCATATGTATAAAGCCTAGTAGCATACCTGTTCTCCTGTAGCTTGTTGCATCTCTGTGTTGTTCCCTTTTGCTGTTCAAAGTAATTGTTCAAACTGCAGATTGATTTTTCAGACCTGTCAGAGCAGTAGTGCTCCTAGGGACAGTAAAGTTCTTACATCTTTCTTGAAAGTAGATGTCTTTGGAGAGGATTCTGTAAATGCCTCATTTGAACTGATGAGTGCAGGTCTAAGCTCATTAAACTCCAGAGAATTCATTGAGATGACCCTTACAAATACCAGGAAAGACTTCTTTACTCAGTCAACCACAACAGACAAATCTGTAGGAAAACAGACTTTGTTTACTCTGGTGCTCATGATTTAAGAGGGGCTGAAAATTATCTAGCTGAAAATAATCACCACTAGGCCAAATTGAAAGGTTAGGGGTACTTAAGTCTGGGAAGGGTCCTCACCACTTGGAGCAGCTTAAATTGTCACACTGGTATTTCATTTTCTGTCTTCCCCTCCACAGATTTGTAGTATGCATGAATAAATTAGAAAGTTGGAGATGTATATTCACTTCCTGTGGTTTGTTGTACTACATCTTACTTCTCTGTATAACGGGGGAGAAAAATTGAATTGGTATTATAAAATCCTGGAGGAAAAAATTGTTATTAGTTGAAGAGCACAAAGGTCCTGCATGATGAAACAGGTCACAAGGAGGGTAGAAAGCCAAGAACCACAGACATGCCTCTTATTTGAAATTGGTTTGGGGACAAAAGCAGCAGGTGGCCTTTGAATGTGGAAGTGAGTGACAAACAGACAGTTTGTAGCTGTGGTTTTTACCTAGGATATGTTAAGAAATCATGTAGTTATGAGTATGCATGTATGAGACACAAAGAGTAAAAACATGTTTCATAGATTCATGGTTATAGATAGTGAACATATTCCACCAGTGTATTTTCTATAACCCATGATGCATTTCTGCAAACATGTCCATGATAACTGTTAATGACTTATGAAATCTTCCATAAAGATTTTTTCCTATTTCCTCAGTTCTTGGCATTCAAAGGAAAAAAAATTAGAAAAAGAGATAAACAATTTGTTTGTGTTGCTATACATCAAATGTGTTGTGCTTTGAGCTAGAATAGAACTAATACTTTTAAGTGATACTACTTTTCAGCTAGGTCTCTAATTAACTCCATTTTCTGAAGCTAGCAGCAGATTTTCACAGACAGTGTCTGCTTCTAGCAGTGATAACTAGTTAATATTTACAGTTACTGCCAAGGATTGGTGTGCAGAGAGGCTCTTGCTTATACTTGCTCCTGTGGACACCAAGGTCACTGCCAAACCTTGTATACAACATAAGGGCTGCAACAACTAAGAGGCTGCACATGTGGGGAGAAGCAGACAGGCCAGGTGATCCTAAACTGACCAGCGAGGTATTACATCCTATATATGTCATATTCAGTGTAAAACCGAAGGGTCACAAGTGTGTCAAGCTGCTTCTTCAATGGCTGGCATCCGAGGAGGACTCTGTCCATTCTGCCTTTGCTCCTCATCTGTATGTTCCTGAATCCAGTTCTAGAATCCAGCTCGTCAGTCTAGTTTCTGTCTGCTGTTGAGTCCAGTCTGGGACTTGCACAGTGCCTGCTCCACAGTGTCAGTGGTGACAGTGATGTAATTGCCATCAGAGGAGGCTGGGTTCGGTATTGGTTTTGTATATGTTTGCATATGGTTTTTCATTGTTATTATTTTCATATTATATTAACATATATTGTTATTATGTTCTAGTTTTCTAGTCCATAAATCTCTC
>NW_008614504.1:50123-59941 GCF_000691845.1 Merops nubicus | reverse complement strand
CTTGGGGAAGGGAGAGGGGTTAACATAGAGCATCTGTCATTCATCTAGAGGCCAGCCTGGCCCTAAGACTTGACAAAATATTAATAAATAAAATCTCCAGTTATTTGTGTTTGTATCAATAGCTTCAGAAAGTCTGTTTGCACCTGACTTACTGTCGTATCTAGACTACCCACTGCTTTGGAAGTCTAATAGTTCTGTTGCCTTGTATTACTCTCAGTGCCCCTGCTCCTGCTCTTTCCAGGGTTCCAGCACTTCTTTACTTCTGTAATGCTTTGGCCTTCCTCCAGCTGCTTAGAAGAACTTTGCTATTTCCTTTTTTTAATTGTGGACTTTACAGATGTTTCCCTGGATTTCTCCTTTTTTCCTCTGTTATCACCTTTTTTTTTTCCCTCTAATCATATAATTAGACCAGCTTGTTGGCCACCTTCAGTCTCAATTTAGAGTTTTAGGACTTCACAACAATTTTTATATCTTTCTGGATGTTTCTGTTTTAAAGCATAATGCAAGAGCTGAAGAAATCGTTCTTTAAATCTTTTCTTGTTATTCCTCCCCAACTCACAAATCCTCTCCTTCAGTGGAACTTTGGTGGTTTCAGTTCTTTGTCACCGATAGGATTTTGCCAGTTTTGTCATCCATTTAATGTATGATCAGCCCTTCCTTTTTCCCTCATTTTGTAGTGTTTGTGGTGTTTCATTTGCAGTACCGCAGTTACCTTCATTCTACTAATAAACGTAACCTTCAGAATACCTGATACTACATTGGTTATAACACTTAAGACTGGTAGAAGTATTGAGCAGGGGTGATCAGGCAATTTTTTGTCATAATTTTTGAACTAGTCTTTTCATAACTTAAGTCCAGAGAGGAAAATGGCCCTTCTGAAGTCTTTTTCTTAATTCCTGTTCTTTGGTCTTCCTTTATTTTTACTGCAGAATTACTACTACTGTACAAAAAGTACTTTCATGGAGTTAGTGCATGTGTCTCTGTTTACAGTGAAGGTTTTGGTGACCAGAAATAGTTACATAAGCTGTCTCTTGGCAGTCTAGTGGGTGGGCAACCCAGCTGTGAGATTCTGAACGTGTGAATTGTGAGACTGATGATTTTGCAGGTCAGACAAAATTGCCCTCTTATCCTGCTCAGAATTACTATCTACTACTCAGCATTGCTAAAGTTAGTGCAGTTATTTATAGCAATTAATGCAGCATGCAATTTCTCAAATGAAGGCCTGGATGAGCAGATGCATCAAGAAGCATGAATAAGCAGGCAGCTTCTTTAAGTTGTGGTTGCTTCTGTGGTACGGTATTAAAGCAGTGACTTGCATAGATTGATAACTGTATTGTGCTCTGAGTTTTCTTCTATAAATGCTTTCCTGAGCAAAGCTTTAACTGGCCACGGTTTTGGCTGTCTTAATTTTCTTTCTGTTGCTAACATTGTTTTGCAGATACTTAAGAATAGTTGGTTTTGTAATTGTGGCCAGTAGTCACAGTTCATTAGTAAAGCATAGACTAAAGGAAACCTATCTGCATTGGAGTTTTGGTACAGTACTGTCCCTAACATAGCGTATTTTAAACATTGGAATCCATGAATGCTTCGCTTTTTAAGAAGCTTCTAACTCTGTTTCCTGGTTGCCCTTAGATTTGGAATGTTGCTTGCTTTTGGACTGAAATGTTCCAGGACTAGCTTCTGGGCATAGGTGAATATTTTTAGCAATTTTCAAGTCAGATATTGAGGCAGGGATTTGATATTCTGAAGAATACATCTCTAGTGATTGTCCTGTTTGTCTGCTTTTAAACAATGCTGTAACTGAAGCATTTGGAGAATTTGGTCTGGAACAGCCCAGGCTAAAATGAATAGTGAGAAATGTGATTTTGATTCAATGAAGTTTTGGGGTTGCTGCTTTTTCTTTTCTTTTCCAGTGTTAATGCCATAGTACAAATCCTGTCTTCACTGGTGTTCCACATCTGCAAGCAGAAACATGCATACATATTTTATTTCAGTTTTATGCATATCAGCAGGCTGGAATGATTGGTTTGCATCAGTAGAGCACTTTTGTCCTTAAGGTTTGCATTAGTGCAGCTGTACCCATGTTGAAATCGTATACGTCTGTACGAACAAAGGAGACCTCAGCTGTTGAATATGTGGAAGATAATGCGCTATGAATGTGCACTTTATAAACTCTGCTAAGTTAACTTTCTGATACGATTATAGTTAAGATGTATAATTCTGGGGCAAGCACCCATATCCATTTTTCAGCAAGTTACTTTAAACATTGGGGATTTAATTTAAGGCTTTGTGTATTTAATCTTTTTTTTTTTTTTTTTTTTTAAGGTAGGCAAATGGAATAGTTTGGATTCATTTTGTTTAAGGTGTAACACTCCTCTACAACTGAACAGGGAGGTTAGGGGTGCAGTCAGCCTTAATGTGCTCTTATTGTTGCCACCTACAGATTTTTATTGCTAACATGCAATTGTTCTGTTCTGTTACGTAAAAACACACAGGGCTGGGTTTTGTGGTTTGGTTTTTGTTTTGTTGGTTAGGGTTTTTTTTTATTTGGTTGGGTTTTTTTTGTAATTTGCACATGCCTAAAAAGGTCCTTGGGCAACCTGATCTTCAGTTTGCGTACAACTGAGGGAGGGGCAGGGATACTTTTCAGGGAAGTAGAAGCAAACTGTAGGGGATAATAGGACACATGAAATACTGCATTGCTGACTGGAGAGAGTTCCAGCTTGAACTCTTTCCTCACTGCATTAGGTTGAAGGGATCTGTATATGTTGTGCATGGAACGTGCTGACTGCCACCTCTTCAAGCAGAGATTGCTAAAACACTGACCATGCAGTTGGTGAGCCTACAGCGAAAGAAAGCCTAAGCTTAATGGAACTTGAACTTTGATATCTTTTAACGAAGTGATTTCAGCTTGCTTGCTCAGTTCTTTATGTAAATTTATTGTATTTAATATAAATCTCACCTTGTTTTAGAGAATAGGAATCAGAGTTGCATTTTGTGCTACAGGGGGCTATCAAACAGACTGAACTGTTATTCCACTGGTCTTTTGGTAAAATTTCATCAATACCATTTTGCAGATGAACTGTCCCAACAAAATCAATTTGTGTATTAAAAGTAAAAAAGAACACTTGCATATTAAACACTCTGTATTCATGGAGATTTCCTCATCGTGTGGTTTCCTTCCCCGTCTCTCATCTCCCACGCTTTTGAGATTCTGTAGGAAAAATGAGTTCTGTCACTTTACCTTGTGGCATAATTGTTGTGTTAAGATTTATTGCTTGTCTGTTAAGAATTATTCCAAGGTAAACACTATAATCTTTAGCTCAGCTGTAGTTTGGGTCATACAGACTGGGTTTTTTTTACTCTTTAGTCCTGAAAATCATTTGACAACAGTTCTACAAGTATCTGATGGGTTACAAGAACTGTGCAGTGTTTGCAACGTATGTTTACAGAGAGCTTCTGCAGACTCCTGGTTGGGTACTTTGCTGATATCTTCTTGTCCGTACATTGCTTTGTACAGACATATATGGTAGCTTTACTTAACTCTAATTTGAAAGCGTTATTAATGTTTGGCTGTCTTTGACCTTTATGACAAATTCATCCTGTGATATGTCAAGAGTTTTTTCAACACTGGAGCTTTCTGCTAACAGGATCTTCATTTGGTTTGTTTAGGCATCAGAATCTTAGGCTAGAGCATTGGCTTCACCTCAGATAGAAAAATTTCTATACATATAGTACAGCTGCTCTGAAGGGGTTATATAAAAAAGTTGAAACTCTAAGTTATTACTTTACAGTATTACATTTGCATATTTCCACATTGCAAGTAGTTTAAAAACCTGACAACAGTGGAATTTTAAAATAGCCTCCATGCATCTGCTCCGCATGTGAAAACTTAATGGTCACCACAGGACAAAGCACAACTTCTGTGCTCAAGTTATAAGCAATTAGGCTTTGCTAGACGATGAGAAAAATCTCCAAACTATGTTAAAAAAAAAATTTAAAAAAAAAGTGGAAAAAACAGAATGCTGTGTTTTTTTGCAGGTTCGGGAACTGCAGACACGGTTGCAAAGCATGCAAGCGACAGGCCCCTCCAGTCCAAGTCGTCTGACTTCTGCCAATCGACCCATCAACCCCAGCACGGGAGAGCTGAGCACAAGCAGCAGCAGCAACGACATTCCTATAGCCAAGGTGAGCGCTCGCTGCTGCAGCGACCTTTCCTGCTCAGTGCCTGGGGGGGCCAGGCTTCATTTTGCACAGCTGGTGAGCAAGCGTGGGACTGGCTGGGAGAACCCCCGGAGAGTTATCTGGGGTCCTAAGCAAGCATGAACTTGAGCTGCGGAAGGGAATTAAGTGCTAATGATTGTAATTCTTTCAGTTATAACTCAGATGTCAATTTTGCAGTCGTTTACTTCAGGTTTGCAAGGGCAGCTGGTGAACAAGTGCATTTTGTGTGATCTTTATGAAGTGTGGGTTCCTGTGTAACCTGTACAGCATTCTGGTTTGCAGATTGCTGAAAGAGTGAAGTTGTCAAAGACAAGATCAGAATCTTTGTCATCTGATAGACCTGTCTTAGGATCAGAAATCAGCAGCATAGGGGTAAGGACTAATAATTGTCTGCATGCATGATGCCTTCTGAAGGTGAGCCGTGTTTCATTTAAAAGCAGCATTGTTTTCTTATTAAATTAGTAAACGAGCTAATGGAAAATACCTTAAAAGTTATTTTGAGAAAAAATACTTGAACAGACAATATTTCACCCAGTGTTAAGATCTCATTTTCTCATACCTGTTGGCTAGAAACCATTCTCTGAGTGACCAGGGGAGGATAATTTTGGAGTCAATTCCTCCAAAATATTATTTGTCAAGAAAAGACTGTTCAGTTCCATTCCACAGCTTCCAGTCAGCAGAGAACTGGCTTCTGCTTTGAAGTGCTGATGTAAATCCATAATATTGTTGTTACTGTGCGTTAGTATTTGTTTCTATAAAGAACTTAGCTCTGACCTTTTGCTAAGCTTTCAAGGGTGTAAATAACTTGCATGTTAGGGTTTTTAAATATGTGATGAAACAACGGGCTTCACCCTTTGGTTAGCAGAATTTTAAATAACTTCTTAAAGTGAAAACCTGTAAATGTTCTATTCAATGTAAAATTCATAGTAAAAACTGAATAATGGATGCCTTGAAGTGAGTGCATGCAAGCAAATGCAGCTCTCAATGCAGACTGCCTACAGGAGGAATCCAGTGGTTATCTGTTCACAATGATCTATTATTAACTGCCCTCTGCAGGTGTCTAGTACTGTGGCTGAGCATTTGGCACATTCCCTCCAAGACTGCTCAAACATCCAGGAAATCTTCCAGACTCTGTATTCACATGGATCTGCCATCTCTGAAAGTAAAATCCGAGAGTTTGAAGTGGAGACAGAGAGATTAAACAGGTAAGGTGAGAAGTTAGGTATGCTCAAATATGTTGCCTGCTATTAGCTTTGTTAAAGTTACTACTTTTTTATCCTTTTTGAACATTTCGTAGTTCAGCCCCACAGGCCCTCAACTGTGGCAGCTGCAGATAAACATGGAATGTAGTTCATGAAGAGAAGGGCCATATCATACTCTGCTTCTTTCCATTAGCATGATAATTTGGTCATACATTATTAGGTCAACAGGGCACCTTCACCTGGGACAATTTGCACTGCAGAGTATCGTGCTCTACAGCTGACCAATTAGACATGGCATCTTTTTTCATAAGACACATCCCTGATAGAAATAAGGATTCCCATATATTATTCTCCATCATTCTGGAACTGGCTTGCTTTGATTTGGGGTAAAGAAACAAAATTTTAAAAAATCAGCAGTATCAATGAATGTACTGATGTATGGTAATGTGGCATAGACACCAGTAAACAGAATTCTGTCTCCAGGAGAAAGGTTGCAGCTTTCTGGTTGCAGTTAAAATACTGCTGGCGTTATCCCTTAATAAGCTCTGTCAAAAGCAGTGCTTCATGTCCTCTTTGGCACATAAAATCAAAACTGTGGATCAGGAATGTGAGACTCATGTCGCAGCGTGTTTTCTTCCAAGTTCGCTCTTTGGCATGGATATCTCAAATTTAGTCTGATCAGTACAATATCTCTTTATTTGTAGCTTATGTTTTTGTAGTGCTGCAAAATAGGATCCTTTTTTTCTTCTTTTTTTTTTTCTTCCTTCTTCTGTGCACTGCACAGTTGTGCTTTGACAACAGAATCTCAGAATAGTAGGGGTTGGAAGAGACCTCTGGGGATCATCTAGTCCAATTCTAAAGCAAGTTCACCTAGAGCAGGTTGCACATCCAGGTGGGGTTTGAAAGTATCCAGAGAAGGAGACTCCACAACATCTCTGGGCAGCCTGTTTCAGGGCTCTTGTCATCCTCAAAAGTAAAGAAATTTTCCTTCACGTTCAGGTGGAACTGTGTTCCATTTTGTGCCTGTTGCCCCTTGTCCCGTCTCTGGGCACCACTCAGAAGAGTCTATTGTTTCTAAGTGTCTATTGAAACTTACTCTTTAGGTATTTATAAGCACTGATAAGATCCCCTCTCAGTCTTTTCCACTTCAGCCTGCATAATCCACACGCACACTCACGCATCACACCAGCAGATATGCCGCTTGAAACAAATACGGCAGCAGGTAGTGAGGAATGAAGGCAGAAAAACAAAGCAAAAGGTTAATATGGAACTATCCTACACAGTATTGTGGCTACAAAATAAGGGTACAGAGTTTAGCTTGCTGCTCTTGCACAGGGTTATGATTACATTTTATGGGAAGGAGAGGAGAAGAAGAGGCTCTCCTAAGAAAAATTACTATGATTTTGGCTCTTGAGATGGGACAGAAAACTGATAGGTTTTGCCATCTTCATTAAAAAATTGGTGTAGACCAAATGGTATTTGTTGTTTTAAATAATGATTGCTCTAGAGGTTTCAGGAGAGTGTCTGCAAGCTGAGGCTGAAGGTTGCAAATTACTTCCTTTTCTACAGCCGTATTGAGCACTTGAAATCCCAGAATGACTTGTTGACAATAACACTGGAAGAGTGCAAGAGCAATGCCGAGAGGATGAGCATGCTTGTTGGGAAGTATGAGTCCAATGCCACAGCCCTCAGGCTTGCTTTGCAGTACAGGTATGTACCTATGCAGAGGGTGTCTCAGCTAGAAAAAGAGGGAGCAGGGGAGACTTGATAGAAGTCTTTGAGAATGAAATTGTTTGTGTGCTGTAGTAATGCTGTTCCTTTTTGTTACCTCCCTGAAAAAATGCCCCTTTGGTTAAACTGGTTGTCAGTCTTACAGCCAGAACAAGGATTTTTCTTGTCTTTTCTTCTTGCTGCCTCTTGTGTAGTCTAGTTATATACTAGCATAGAGAATACTGTATTTCGTATAGTAAGAAGGCCTGAAAGAAGTTCCACAGAGCGATCAAGTGAACCACCATTCATGTTGTTGACTGTTTCAAACATGCTTCGGGAGCTCACTTCACATCAGGTCATTCTCTTCTGTTTTAATTTGTCAAATTGCTTGAGGACAACCTGGGAACATCATAAGGAAGGGGAGACTTCAGAATGCATATGACAGAAGCTATGTGCATTACATCATTTAATACAGCTGATGCTAGACAAGTACTAGGAACTCATGTAGTGCATCAGCTACCTCCTATTTCGTTGTTGCTGTTTCAGTCATTCCTCTTCTCTAAACTACAGATATATTTTATGTGCCTTTTTGTTTTCCACGGTTTGTTTTTTCTTACAGTGAACAGTGTATAGAAGCATATGAGCTGCTGTTGGCATTGGCAGAAAGTGAGCAGAGCCTCATTCTGGGGCAGTTCAGAGCTGCAGGTGTTGGTTCTGTTGGTAAGATGTCAATCACTTTATTTAATTCTTCTTTTTTTTTTTTTCTTTTTTGCATATCAATTAGCATTATAGTTAGTTGTAGTGATGAATCATCTCATGACCCATCACTTAGGAGTGCTCTCTGGTCTTTTACTGGTTTTAAATATTTAAATAATTTTACACACCCAAAAAAATATAGGGTAAAAGTAAAAGAGAGACTGGAGTTAAATAATAAAATTCACCAGCAATTTAAATTAACCTATGTATACGACTGCAAGGGGTGGACTATTCTGTGGTGTTGTGGCTGCTACAGCCATGCAGCTTTACAGAGTGGAATTAAGAAGCACTGGACAGAATTGGGATAAGAGTTGTAATTTAGGCTCAGGTTTTTCCATTGTATTATTAATTTGAGGATTCAGGCCTAATCCTAATGTACACTGCACACCCTTACAGACAGACAAGCTAGCTAATACTAAACACCACTGAAGACATCCACCAGGAGCAGGAGGTACATCATGCAGCTTTACAGAGTGGAATTAAGAAGCACTGGACAGAATTGGGATAAGAGTTGTAATTTAGGCTCAGGTTTTTCCATTGTATTATTAATTTGAGGATTCAGGCCTAATCCTAATGTACACTGCACACCCTTACAGACAGACAAGCTAGCTAATACTAAACACCACTGAAGACATCCACCAGGAGCAGGAGGTACATGGAGCTTGTGGCTGGGAGGGAGATGTGTTCAGGCCAGTAGCTGTTACCAGTGATGTGAAGTTGCTTTTACATCACAGATTGGTAAATTATTGTCATCAGCTTGGTACAAACTGAGAGCACATAGAAGCATCTCAACTTTTGCTTTAATTTGTATCACCCTTCTCAAAGCTCTGTAACAGAATGTTTGGTTGAAAACTAGGGGACCAGACAGGTGATGAAAACATCACTCAGATGCTTAAGAGAGCTCATGACTGCAGGAAGACAGCTGAGAATGCAGCAAAAGCCTTGCTGATGAAACTAGATGGGAGCTGCGGGGGAGCCTATGCAGTCACTGGCTGTAGCGTGCAGCCCTGGGAAAGCCTGTCATCCAACAGCCACACAAGGTAATGGCAACTCCTGCTCTCCTAGTCCCCACGTGTTTCATTTCGGGCCAAAAGTTATGTTGTATTGTGCTTGCTGAATTACCTCAGCCCACTGGCAGTTTTGCTTTGATTGGTAAGTCTCCATGCCTCAGTGGCCCGATTGTCTTTGGACTTTGAAAAACTCTAGCCAAGAAGAGATATATTTTGTATATATTTGTTGCAAATGGATGATTCTGAACTTTGATCTTCTTCTTAAAGGGCAGAACCATTACATTTGTTTTACTTTGGTGACTTTCTTGCTGTTCTGTTGGAACTCTTATGTCTATGTATGCAGACAGCACAGACGTACAGAGAACCAGAGGTCATAAGTATGCTTCAGTTGGAGTTTTGGAGTGCTAAAGACTTGTTTTCTGAACGTTGTAAATCCAGACATTTTATTTTAAACTATTCCCTCTCCCTTCTCATTCCTTTCTGCCTCCCTCCAGATGCTTCCTTCCCATGCTAAACTTTTGTATGTGGAGCAGTGAATGGACATCATGACAGACAGTGGATTCTTTCAGGAAAGGCTGGATATTGCAGTTTCTCTGAAGACCTATAAAATACTGAAACTTAAATAAGCTATTGTTGCAGAAATGTTCCAGTTCAAATTCATCTAGCAGCCTCATTTTGGGTCGTTGCCTGCCTGCAGTGCAATTGTACTCCACACAGTGAATATGTGTGCTTGTGTATGGATACAAATTTGGCAAGCATCCTGGATAAATATAGATGAACATTTTTCTCTTTAGAAGTTATTTTAGCTTCTCAGATTCATGCTAAAACTTCATTTTAATTCAGTTTTTTGAGCCAGTTCTTTATTCAAGTGCTGTCATTTTTGACATTTTTAGAAGTTTATTTTAGTACTATATGA
>NW_008614504.1:10866-50110 GCF_000691845.1 Merops nubicus | reverse complement strand
ATGCCTCCTCCAAAGGATCTTGTTTCCTGCCATGTGACTAGCATGGAATAGCTAAAAAGTGAGCAAAAAGGTAACCTGAGGGAACAGGGTCCAAATGTGAGGTAAATTTTAATGGTTTATTCAAAGAAGTTTTGTGGTGCACTTTCAGTCCAAGGAAGCTGTTTCTTTATTCAGAAATCAGCATAAAAGCATCTGTGCTAGTAACACATTGTTCAGTCATTGTACTGGAAGTGTTTACAGGCCCCTAAAAGAAGTTACACAAAGTTGTTTAAAATACTTGACTTGCTTCAGTGTCTGTGCACTTGGGCAGTACTTACACCTACACGTGAACGTCTTGTAAGTGGCCGCACGTAGCAGCACCTCTACCTAGGAAGAGGTCATTTCCCACTCTCTTATTTGAAAGGCTTATTTTAATTTCTTCAGCATTTTTCTTCCTTCTGACAATTTAGTTAATTTCTAGTATTGACAGGGCAGATACTGTCAGAGGGGTGGCCTCTTCCTGTCTCAGTGTTTCTTCTCCTAGCCTTTCACTGTGGGTGTTTAGTAGGAGTATATTCTCTACAGGAAAATCATCCTCATGCTCATTGTTTACTGTCAACTTTTATTGGTCAGCTGGCAATGTGTGCACATAATACGTTGGCTGAATAGATAAAAGTTTCAGCAGGGTAGGATTAAATGGCACTGGATTTCAAATTTCAACAGTGTAAACTGTGTCATAAAATGTAAAAATGCAAATATGCTCCTGTGTGCAAGAGAGCTATTTTATCTTGAGTCATCATTGTAGGATAATTTTTTTTGGTGTGGAGCAAGACGTATTGTACTGAGGAGCTGTTATTATCTGCTTTGATATATGTGGAACGCGAGGGAGGAAATCTTCTCTCACTCACACGAAGGGCACACAGCAAGACAGGAGCTTGTCACACAGGCATCTTGATCTGATCATCACTTACACATTGGCATCTTGTCCCTCTCCCCTCCCCCCATGCCCAGTCTAGTTTGTCTTTGCCTAAATATGTGCATCAGTGAAAATATTTCTGAAATTTTAGCGTCTCCCTGAAATACAGATCTTTTCTTTCCTTCTGTTGTGTTTAAGTGATATGTGGAAGAAGTGTTTTCAGATTTCTCCCATCTGTGGACCCTGTCTCAAAATAGAGACATCCTCTTTTCAGCTTACAGATACATGACACTGCCGACCCATAGATGGGAAATAAGTGTTAGTTCAAAAGGCATACATTTTTCTATGCTTATATCAGTAGATGTTCTATCTCAGATTATAAAAATTGAACATTTTGTCTTTAACTGTCCTCTCCTTACCATTCTGGATCCTTTTTGTTTCTCTCTAGAGCCCTACTACTTTTTGGAGTTACCCTGCCTGAGTTGCCAGCACTTTCAACCCATTCCTGTTTGTGCCACACCCCTTGTCACTTGTCTCCCTGCTGCTCTAGACAGACATCCCATTGTCACAGACCTCCAGCCCTCTACAGTTCTCTAATGTTGATGGTTTCCATTTCCTTTTCTTTTCCATTACAGTAGCAATCCAAGCAGAGATAGGAAAGCAGACTAGGGATTTCTAGCAGGAACTAGCTGTTCCTGCAGGCTTAATGTTTTTTATTTGTCTTAAAGAACTTGGCAATCTATAAAACCAGGGAGCAGAACAAGCCCACATCACTAGTGAGTGCTGTGTGAGCCACCATTTGGGGACCACTGCACTGAAATGAAAATATTTTTACGTTACACGGTTCAAACATGCTCCTGAGTCTCCAAGACTATCGTTTGCCATAGCTGTTTTAGTGTTGCAGGCTTTTAGTTGCTGACATGTACTGCTACCCCTTCCCTTTGAAACCAACCAAGTGGAGAGGTAGTGGGATGATGAAAACTCTCCTTTGCTGGGGATTGTGATAAATGAGTAATTCTTCCTGCTGTTCAAAATCCTGTAGAATAGGGACTTATAATGGAATTGTTGACCTATCTTTAGCTTTGGCATTTCAAACGAGATTCTGAATGTCAAATCACTGAACACATTACAGAGAAGAAGTGCTTGGTGAGCCACTAGTGACAAGTGGTTAAAGACTGTAAAAGGGAGGAACTGAAATGAAAAGAAATGAAATGCAGTGAAAGAGCATCAGAGGTTGTTACTGGTGAAGTGAATAAAAATAATAGCAGGCATCTCAATTCATTTGGCTGGCAGCAACACAATAATGTTGCCAATTCATTTTTTGAAAACAGAACTAGGTCTGAAGTGTAGGTGGAAGTTGTAATTATTTTAATGGACAGAAGCTAGCTGTAGAACATACCTTGCCAACAAGGTTTTACAGATTACACCTTAAAAAGAAGGAAACAAAAGAGAAGGACTCCAGTTATAACACTGACTGAAAATGGCAGATTTTATTCCCTGCAGTGATAATCAGCCCAAATTTACATCTGGATTAATGGGGAGAAGGATACAGTCTCTTATATGCAAAGGGAATTCTTCTTGGTATTATGCAGTGTCACAGAATATCTGAACTCAAGCCAAATGTAGGACTGTATCTCTCCTCAGAATGAGCTAAGTAGCTGATAGGCAAGATTACCTTGGCTGAAGTGTGCATATAAGTTATTTAGAAATGTCCCACCAGATATCTTAATGTTATTTATGTAACACTTTGGAGCTGGGCTCAGCTAGTCTCAGGAGGCAGGGTCATTTCACCGAAGGTTCCAATTTTAGCCAAATATATTGTTTTTTGTCTTTTGGCTGGTTGGAGTATTTTGCAGTTTCTCAGGAAGTTACTGTGTTTTGGCATTGTGCTGTTTCAGATCCCAAGTGAGAACATTCACCTAGAAGATGGTTGACTCACATATACTGTGTGTCCAATGTATTGTTTAAGGTTGTGTCAGACACTGAAGTTGTGTGGATTCAGTTCTGACAGCATTATTTGAGTTCTATCAACTTCTGTATGATCTGCACCATTACTGAATTGCAGATTTATTTATTGGCTTGATTTTTAACAGATTAACTGAAGTTTATACAGGGTTTTGTGGACAAAATTTTGTAGTGTACAGATGTAACTCCCACAGAGGCACTGTTGGAAACCTCATTTATATCTATCCACTGCATTTTATACACACATGTGCACACGGACACACACATGCACGCCATCAAATAAAACTTGATGTTATATTATACCAACCCACATATTTTCCACAGGCTGTATATGAAAATCAGTTTGACATCATTTAGGCATGACATCATTGTGAAAGACTTAAGGGATGAAGTGAGTGGGAAGAACATCTCTCTTTGCTTGTTCCATATACAGCAGCAGTGAGAACAAGCAGGTTGATATTGTATTCCCTCCAAGTGTGGTGAAATTGCAATCCTTTATCTATGTAGGTAACAACGTGTTTGAGAAATGAGAAACTGCACATCTTTTGCAACAGTTTCGTGTGTTTTTTGGATGGAAGCATTATACTGCATTGGCCTGTTTTTCTTTGTTCTGATTGCTGTTGGGAGGGGGGAGCAATATCTGAAATTCAGGATCATATGCTCACCAGCTGTGAGTCCTTAAATAGAACAGCAATGAACTAGCATTATGGCTGTGGAGAGCTGTATGGTGGGGCTTTTTGGGGAACACACCCTGGCAGAGCTGTGCTGTGGGAGTTGAGAAACACTGCAGTATTGTTCCCATCCGTCATCACACAGCCGCGTTTTTACAGCAGTCCAAAGTGGGCTTTGTACCCCAGCTTTCTGCAGTCCATACTGCTTCCATTCTTCTGGATGGGGGCTTGCTGCTAAACGTGTGAGGAGAAGGAAAGTTCTTGTCCCTTTCAGTGCTGGCCGAGACAGCTTCCTCACCAAGCTTCCCTCACCTTCTTAAAAAAAAAAAAAAAAATTAAAAAAAAAAATTAAAAAAAAAAAAAAAGGAAGACCAGCTTTCCCGAAATAGCCAACTCAGCTGCAGACAGGCAGGCGGGCAGCCAGGACTGAAGTAAAAGCAGCCTGAGTAACACTGGCAACAGCCCAGGCTGCCTCGGTTGGACTGCTCTCCCCTAAAATGTACATGCATAGCCATGGATCTTTAAGGGCCGAAGTCTGCCAATACCCATTAAGTACAAAGTCCAAGAGAAGATAACAATAGACTTTCAGCATTTTTGCTCAGGTTTCATTCCCAGCAGGAGAGCTAGGTTCTCTTTCCTTTGTAAGCGAAAACTGAGATGGGCTCTTTTGTGTCCCAAGATTTGAAGCCTGTGTAGTCTTTAAAAGCTGTCCTCCCTCCAGCAACAGCTGTTTTACATTTAATCCAGAAAAGCTGTACCATTACTGGCTTTGGGTGCTGAGGAAGCTTGCAACATGACTTCAGTACAGAATTAAGTATTTCTCACATTGTCTATCCCCATGTTTTTTATGTGACTATCTACTTCAGAGAAGTACCTTTAGACTCAGTGAAGGAAGATTCATTGTGTTTCAAGATTCTCTAGTGAAGAACTAAGCAGGAAATAAAGTTTGTTTCAGTCTGAAAGGGTTTCTGTATAATATAGGTACTGGGTGTTTTAAGCTTCACTGCAGATAGAAGTGGATGAAAACAAAAGCAACAACCAGTTTGCACTTTTGATAAATATGTCACAGAATGTAATGATGGGAAATTGTTAGAGAACTGTGGTACAATAGAAATTAAAGAACTATAATGCAATATTTCATGAGAGAGCAGGATTTTGAGAAATCTTCGTAGACCTGCCAATTCTCCTTCTCTTCCAAGGCTGTGCTTGGAATTTGCGGGAAGATTGACAGTTATTTGAGGAACTTTAAAAATCAGCTTTTTTTCAGAAATAGAAGCAAAAGAAAGAGAAAAATCAAGCCTATCCTGGTAGGCTTCCGTGTTTTCACATGCATAATATAGTTTAGGACAGCATCCTGACTCTCATGACATGTAGCGGGTGGAATTTTTTTTCTTCCTACAAAAATGTTGAACAGCAATGCAATTTGATACAGAAAGTGATTTATTCCCCTGCTGATAACTGAGTTCATCTAGCATTCCAGACAAGCAGAGTTAATGGATGACTTACCCCTCACCCAGCAGCTGATTACAGGACCTCAGGAGACAGCAGGCAGCTTTGAGTGAGGTTATAGAAACAACACGGCATTTTATTTTCCTTTTAGTGTTATTGCGGCTGTATTCAGCCCTGGAATGCAATGGCTGTATCAGGCGCAGCCCCCTGCAGCACTGGCATGTGTGTAGGTCAGTAAGCAGCACCGAGCCACCCTTGCTCTAAGACATTAGTTCTCCCTCTCTGTGATCTCTGTGTAAACATTTTTTGGGCAGACTAATGGCCAGTCATTTGTTTGATGCCTGGAGATAGGAGAAGTTGTGCCAAGTATGATGATGACTTTTTATTAAAAATCCTGCTAATTTATGGGTTGGTTTTAAACCCCTCTTGCCCTGAAGGCAAGTCCATGTAGGGAGGAATACAATTTAACATGAACTGAAACATGCTTCTGCTGAACATCTGCCAGTGGAATTTTGTGCAGGTTGATTCCCACAAATATCCATTAAAAAAAACCTGAGATCATAACTGTCATTGCAGTCAGCAGAGATAAACGGAGTCTGGGCTGATTCTTTCTTAACAGATGATGCTTCTTCACAAAGAAAATGAAGACTCAGTGTCTGAGCCACACAGAGAAGCTTAACTGGCTATTTTTTTTTAAATAGACTTTTTTCAGAAGGCACCATTCCAGAAAAAGTAATTTGATTACTTGTTACTAAGTATCTGGTTTTGCAGCGAAGTTGTCAAATTGTTTAATTTTCTGATGCAGCTTAGAGAATTAATTTCTTTTCTGAATTTGTCACACCCCTCTGCACGTTACAGCATCCTGACCATGCTGCATGTGTCTGTTCCCTAAACATACAACTAAGACTTAGATGTGTTGATGAAGTACTGGGAGAATTTTTGATGTAATAACACAGATTTTGTTCCAAGTGGTTTTATTAATACTGTTCTTTCTCTTTCCAGTACTACCAGCTCAACTGCAAGCAGTTGTGATACAGAATTTACAAAAGAGGATGAGCAGCGGCTGAAGGATTACATCCAGCAGTTGAAAAATGACAGGGCAGCAGTGAAGCTGACAATGCTGGAGCTGGAAAGCATCCACATTGATCCCCTTAGTTATGACGTTAAACCTCGTGGAGACAGCCAGAGGCTAGACCTAGAAAATGCGGTCTTGATGCAGGAACTTATGGCAATGAAGGTATTTTACTTCCATCCAACAGGCTAACTGCACTGCTGACAATGCCCTTGTGCTACAAAACATGCTCAGTGACACACAGGGGAGGCTTTGATAGTGATCCGTGGGTAACAAAGGGTAACTCTGTTCAAACAAATATTCAAGGCTGAAAATCCAGTAGTCATAAAGTGGCAGAAGGCAGTGCATTAACAGTGAAAAGCTATGTGTGTTTTGAATTAGGCGAGGACTTCATCCACGGCTCTAAACTCGGAATGCTTTCCTTAACAAACCAGATGCTTTCTCTAAGGGATATGGCAGCTGAAATGCTTGAAGGTGACCAAAAGCATGATACAGCACTTCCCAAGAGGCAGTTCGCTATTTTACTTACAAGCTTGCAAATGCGCATTTGTGAACTGAAACAGAACAAATTCACCTCCTTTTAATATAGCCATGGGGGAAGGAAACAGAAGCTATCATCCCTAATGCTCTCCAGTGGTCAGTCACAAGTCCAGAGCTATTCGAGGCACTGCGTTGCAGTTTCTGGCTCAGTTCAGAGCCCAGGCAAAGAGGACGGTTTGTAATGATTTGCAGTAATGGAGAAAACTCTTTTCCCTCAGGTCTGGTCTAGTATGCCCAGTTCTAAAGATGTGATCTAGAAAAACTGACCTTTACTAACCAGATATAAAGCTTATATAATTTTAAATCTGGCTTCGGTATTGACTTTGAGGGAGGTGAACTAAAACACGGGAATGTATTAAAGGCAGTACAGGTGCTTGTATGCATTTAGAAATTGTTAAGTTTAAATAATTTTCATTTCTGCATGTTGGTAAGTCCTATTTTATTCAGCTGATGACAGATGTGTCATATTATGGTATCATGTGGGACAGCAGGTCCTCATAGTTTCATAAGATTCTGAAGTTGATGATTTTTTTTCAGATGTGCTACTGCTGGTTAACTGGTAGCTTAGTAATGATAACTGTCTACTTGATGGTGCAGCCTTTCCATGATGACAAATATAATTTTGCAAAAAAAGCATTCAGTGTTTGCAGTTTGGGGGGGGGGGGAAAAAAAAAGATTGTTTGCTACAGGCCAGAAGATTTAAAGTGATGTTCATTGTTTTAATATACTGCGGCCAGCAGTGATATATTCACCATAATTAAAGCATGCAAGATATACTCAAAGACATTTGTAGATAATTAGGGGTGTGTTTCAGATATCACATTTCCTTCTCTTTGGCATCCAAATCTTCCCTGAAATCTCTTGTACATCAGTCTTATCTCTAAACTGATAGGTAAAGGCAAACTGTAGAGCTATCCCTTGTGATTAGTGCCCTTGTATTCCTTGACCTGTCAGGGACACCAACAATTACATGTCATAATTTTTGGCACAGTTTTGAGGGCTGCTAGTCCTTTTGTAAACAATCATATAACTCAGTTTTGACATATGGCGTCCAGTCATAACCTTTGGCTGGACCTAGCACTTGGGTTTTTCACTGCAGGAATCAAGAAAAAGAAGAAAAAAAAAAATCTTTCTTCTTGGTTGGTTTGTGTACAGTGCATACTGGAATAGACACACATTTTACATGGGTGGCTGAAATCACCTTCAGTCCTTCCTGGTACAAAGAAACCGACAGTATTATTATTTGTTATAATTTGTTATACTTTGCTAGAATTCACAACTGCAGGAAATCTCTAGGTTTCTGAAAGTGATATGGTGAAAATTCAAGTTTTTCAAAGCTTCGAATGGATTTGTTGGTAAGTGTTCTCCAACTACTGAAATTGGAAAGTCCTGACTTTCTTTTATGCATAAGCATTACAAGAGGCACAGCTACACTCCATGTGCTTGGGTCCCAGGAGAATGTACTACCTTAACAGCATCCATGGTTGTTGCTGAGGTCTGCATCACACATTGCTCATATATTCAGCAAGCCATAACATAGCTGAACCTAAGGGCAAGGCTCTTGGCTTTGTGACTATATTGTTTATATCTGTTATTTGAAACGTGTACCTTATGCAGAATAATGTATGCATCTGCCCTCTTCTGAGACAACTGGAGATTTTGAATTTCCTTGTGGTATTTTATTTAACTTGAAGCAGATGGACTCATCTGTTCTGCAGAGGACTTCATTATGTAGCAGTCCTTTATTTGCTCCCTCCCTTCCACATTCTTAACAAGGATGATACAGGTTGATTGAGCTACTCAAGCATTTCCTGCATTGCTGGGTCTGATGGCCTGCTGCAGCCTTCCTGAAACTTGTATCTGTATTGGAATCTTTGCTGCATCTTTTGGCACCTTGTGACCCCCAGTAGAAACTGATCATGACGTCAGTCATATTGATTCTTGAATCTGTGTGTCATGCTGAAATGTCTTTATACCATTCGTTCTTCATTACTGGTGAAAATTATCCATAAAAGATGGTTTGGGGATTGTTTCTCTGTAACTTTTTTTTTTTATTTTATTTTTTTACTCATCCAGACTGTAAGACATTGTGGTCTGCCAGTACTTCTGTAAAATTCAGTTCTTTGCCTCAAGCAATAATTAACCATGTTTCCAAATGTATTCTTGTTTGTCATCATTCAGCAGTCCTACTTTGAGGTCAGTTGTTGTCATGCCCCAGTTAGCAACGAGATTACTTCTGATGGGTGTAAATAATTCTTGGTTTACAGCCTTCCTGCATTTCAAAGGACTTAATCTAGATAAGAAGTCTCAGCTTTCTACACTGATATTTTTCCTGTTTTGTGTACAGGTGGTGATAATATTGCTCACAAGGTGTTTTGAGAATACAATCTCTTTGCAGAAAATTTTGTCCACCTTTGTTAGAGCAGTTCATGCTCTTATAGATGCATATAGTGAAGCACAGTTGACTAGAGCATGGCGTTTATCTGCTGATACTTGTTTTACTTCTGAAGGCTGGTATATTCCACCATGTATACTGTGGTCTTTCTGGAGTCCCATTTGCATGACTTCTATGACTTTTGCCACATACGCGTCCTTGCTGTTCTACCCTTCTGATGTGACCACATCCAACACAAATTTTAATTTTAGGGTGCTGTGGTGTTCCTGATTATAGTGAGTCAGGAATGATTAACTGTCATTCAAGTTTTGAACCAAATTCAAAACTGCAGTATGACTGCAAGTACAAAATGTTCCTCAATATTCAATTAATTAGTTGTGAAATGACTGCTAGATTTGGTGCTCAAAGCATGTGAATTTACCTGAGCTGTATAAATCTTCTGCAGTCAACTGGAAGGGTGACCGCTTGCTGCCTCCTCCTTCAGGGTTTCATTTTGTAAATGGCACTTGTGCTTTAGGCCCACACTCTGAGGAAGGAGATATGTTAAACTGCAAAATGCTTCACCAGGCTCCTAGAAGTAAGAAAAAAAAAAAAAAAAAAAGTAAATTTCAAAAGGCAATATTGTCATAGAAGTAAAATTTAGACGCTGTCTTTAGAAAACATATTTTCATGGAAAAAGAGTGCTGCACATGTAAAGACTAATTAACTTTCTAAGTAAACCTGAGCCACTTAAATTTTCCCACGTGAAATATTACTGTTGCCACTCTGTCTCACAGATTGTATGTGTCCATACCAGAATCCTCAGCTGTGGTTCTGATTTTCAACTTCAGCCTTTCCACTCCTTCCCGATCCTTCCCCAGGAGCCTTTGTAAGGCACTGGCTGGCAGTTCTTCCACTTCCCATCACTTTGTCTTTGCTTGTCTACTTCAAAGTCACATTGTCTTGACATGAGAAAACTAGCGTATGGCAAGTTCTTCTGGAGTCTGTGGTATGTCTTCTGGGACAGAATACAAACTTTGAATTCATATGTGATCTAAGCTTATTGTCTTCCTAAACAAAGAAGTTTTGTTTAGGAACTGATCCTCGGGTTTATTTTGAGCTAGGAGTGTAGTGCAAACGTCCAGTCTCTAAGTTAAAACTTCTAAGTGATGGGAGAAATCAGTTCCACAGATTCATTCTTGCAGTGGTTACATTCACTGTGTTCTTTTAGGAAATAAATGTCCCTTATTTCTAGGCTGAATTTGCCTAGCTTCAGCTTCCAGCCAGAGAAGATCTTGTCATGACCCTCTCACACAGACAGCCCTCTGTCAAGAGTATCTTCTATTCACACAAGTGCCAAAACACTTTGGTCAAATTACTTCTCAGCCTTCACTCAGCAGGCTAAGTAGATTAATGGTTTTAGAAAGAGAGGCTTAAGAAGCTAAACGCATACACTTAAGTATACTAGACAATCCAGTTCAACTCCTATAACTAAATTTCCCCATCATTATTTATCAGTATTATTTGCATTTCTACTGTTGACAGAGGGTGGTAAGCTTGCCTAAACTAAATTTCTGTAAAACACATTGAATGAAAATGATGGTGCTTCTAACCTTCAGTTCACAAAGAAGTAGATGAGTAAATGAATGATTTTAAAGCTGATACAAACCTTTCCAAGCCTGAGGGGCTTTAGGATATGGATTTTATTTTTGTATGGTTGGTGATTCTGAACAAGCAAATGATTACCTGTGATTACAATATGCTGTTTGTAACTGTACTAAACTCATGTGCACTGCTTAGACTTAATCCAGTGTTTTGGCAGTTTTTTGTTTGTTTGATGGTGGTTTTTTAATATGTAATGTAAATTATGCTTTAGGGCTGTTTCCCTAAATGTTTTGTGCATACTGAGTTTTCTTACATTCAGAAAATAACCTAGACTTTTTGTGAAAGAATCTTTTCTGAAGTGTTGATAAACACAAAGAGCCATCTAGTTGAGGATGCCCACGCTTTGAATGGGGTTGCTGTGACCCAAGTGCAGGACTTGGCAGCTGGCCTTGTTAAACCTCATAAATAGACCTTGGCCCATCGATTCAGCCTGTCCAGATCCCTCTGCAGAGCCTCCCAACCCTAGAGCAGATCAACAATCCCACTCAATTTGATGTCAGCCGCAAATCACTGAGGGTGTCCTCGATCCCCTCATCCAGATCATTACACTCAAGTAACAGGAGTAGATGAAAACCTTGTTTAACTTCATCTTTCTTTAGGTATGTAGTCCCATGGAGCAGCATGGTAATAAAGTTTCTTTGACAGGAGGAGATGGCAGAGCTCAAGGCACAGCTTTACCTGCTAGAGAAGGAGAAGAAGGCATTAGAATTGAAACTGAGTACACGAGAGGCCCAGGAGCAGGCTTACCTCGTCCATATCGAGCATTTGAAGTCTGAAGTGGAAGAGCAAAAAGAGCAAAGAATGAGGTCTCTCAGCTCAACCAGCAGTGGAAGCAAAGACAAGCTGGGCAAGGTCAGGAATCAAACATTTCCAAAGTCAGTGTAAACACAATTTATTGTGCTTGTCCCTATATTAGTCTTTAGTGTGTTAATCATTCATTTTTGTCTGTGTGTACTTTTCTTTCCTCTCCTCTCCAGTTGTTCAGGGGTTCTTTCTATGCTGTGACTTAGGAGGACTTTGCAATATCACTGTTAAGCCTGGGCTAAAATAAGTTTGTAATTTTGGGAAGGAGTACAACAAAGACATTCTTGCCAAACAGACATGCTACTGTGGTTGAACCTACTGTGTCTTGCCTGTTGTTGCTCACTGGAAACAGTGGAAGAGAATCCAAGCAAAATGCCATCCTCCCTCTTCTCCAAACACAAAATGGGAAAAAACAGAGCTCATTTCTGTGAAGCAGTTAGATAATTGTAATCACAGTCTTTTTTTCCAGGTCAGACTGCTTGTAAAGATTTGGGAATTAATACTTTTTCCCCAACTTAGTGTAATGCAAAATAAACAGATTTCTGCATTTACATTAATAATTTGCATGAAGAAATAGGGGTACCTGTAAAAATCTCAGTTCTGTTATTTTAGTGCTGCGTCCCTGGAAAACCTCATTAATATGCTTGAAAAACAAAATGCGGAGCCAGTGATAACTCTGTCTTTCTAGTTTCTGACTAAGCATGACCTGAGTTGCTCAATCCAGTGCTGCTTTGTTTCAAGTGTGGTGTTAACAGGAATGTAAGGCAGTTATGCATACTCCAGCAGATTCTGCAGATCACTGGGCTGTCATGTCTAAGAAGCATTTATAAAGATTTGTGAAATGCTAATATGTTGGTTCGTTTCTTGGTGTGTTGATAATGCTGCTATGTTGTTGTGTCCTTGTGATGTTTATTTCACCTCCATTTTAAAAGCAGCTGTGAAATAAGAGGTTTTGGAGCTATCCCGTTGAGATGTTAAGGAATTTCAAATTAGATTAATTTCTTCATTTTTCTTCATTTCCCAGGAATGCAGTGATGGCACTGCAACACCATTAACACTAGCTGAGCTGAGACCCTACAACGAGACTGAACTGACTGCTGAGCTGGCGAACGCACTCAGGCGGTAAGGGGCTTCCTTCACCAGAGACATGACTTGCTCTGGACCACCAGGGCAAGATTTAGTTCTGAGCCTTCACTTCTGCCCTCAAGTGACTTCTAAGAGTGATCACAGATTTTCCTGTGAAAAGGAAAAGGATTGAAGTTCGAACCTTGGCCTTTTGCTGACAAAGGTCCTCACGTGGTGCTCGGCTCCATTCTCCTTAAGCTTCTCTAAAACTGAGATGAGCTATAGTCCTAAGAAACCCTTGTAATGTCAGGAATGTCCCTATTGAGACAAGAACATGGGACACAGAACAGTGACAGGACTTGCTTGAGGGCATGCAGGCAACCTTTAGTGAAGACAAGATCTGAAGCGTGATCTTTGATGTCACAGGATAGAACTCGGGAAGGAGTTAGGGGAATGGGAAGGGCAGTCATTTTGATGACTCAGATGCGGCATTTGCCTCCTGAGTATGTGAGTGGAGCCACAGCTCAATTACAGACTGGCTTTATCAACAGCCAGGTTTTAAGCCGAAGCTTTCAATACAGTTACACATTAACTAGGTGCTTGTTTGTGCAGCAGTTTTTGCTGCACCAGCAATGTGGTAAACTTCCATGACAAAGATACCCACTGCTTCAGTAGTTGTTTCAGGTATTTTTCCATGTTTTCTAACACATGGCTATATTATATCTAATCTGGTTATTGTACCTGTCCAAAATGCTTCTAAGAATTTTGGCTTGGAACAGTATATTTTGCTTTTTTGATGTCAGCACCCTCTTTAATGGTGGAATGTCCTCTCAGGCAGCTGTGGTTCATTGTTGAAGTGGGTTTTTTTTGTAGGTGCAGCTTGTAGTGTGCCTAGGGACACTTAAACCTGGAAGGCATTATGTAAATATGCAAGGTCGTTACCACTGCAGAATCAATACATCTCATACCATTTGCTTAATAGTCTGGCGGTTGCTGAGTATTTAGTTTGCTTGATGCAGGAAACAACGTTATGCGGTTAAAATAACCAGAGCTGTCGTTCCAGTGTGGGTGGATAAAAACCATCAACAGTCATTTGCATAAGTATTGCATAGAGCTGTTGGCCTCCCCCGTACCCGTCACACTCCAGTCCCATGGGGTCCGACAACGTTTGCTGTCTTCACTCGGGCTGCATCTTTTTCCTGGTCTTGTTATTTGCTCCTGGATTTTGAGAAGATGCCAGGGATCTTAGTTAGCAGAGGCTTGAGTATAGTCATGAAGCGTGGTTTGCTGACAACACAGAGAAAAAAACTTTGCTTTATCTACTAGGCCCTAAGTTGATTAGCATGGATTTCTAGCCAGGGGCCTAGCAAGCACAGTTTGTCAGGCAGAAATGGGGAAGAAAAATAATCGGATTAAACCATACATAAATTTTGGAGTGAAGACTCTCTGTGTAATGGAAATATGACTGTACTAAATGCGATTGCTACTGGCAGTGGGGCTCAAGCACACTTCCTGTGAGCTGTGTGGACAGGGTATTTTTCTCCCTAATCGGTCTGCTAGCCAAATCAGACTGAATGCTTAGTATCCTTATCCTGAAGTCTTCTCTCTGAAAGTCAGTAGAAAGTCTCTCTAGCACATGGAGAACACTTACTGCAACCTGCTGAGCTACAGCTATGCTGAAAAATACCAGGAGTTCCTACCTGCCAGCCTACATAAACAGAGTCTCAGATCACAATGCGATCTATAACGTCGTGGATCCACAAAAGAGTTTTAAAAATAATCAAAGTGCATTTGACTCTCTGGAAGTGCTGCAACAACACAGAATGGTCTGAAGTGACTGTGATATGTTTAAGGGCAAAGTGGTTTTAACTGTTGGCACTCAGCGTGTGCCAGTGCCTCAAAACTTCCTGCTCGTGTGGGAAAACAAGTGCTGACATTGTGTGTGAACCGGGAGAGATCCTGGTGGATCTTCACAGAACACTTCTCAGCCACCGAAGAAGTAGGGCCAGAACTAAAAATAAAAAATATTTCACCCAGTAACTGTTTGCTGGAGGGGCTGGAGGGAGGGGTGAAGCAAGTGAATATTGCACACTGAATTTGTGGTCTAGAGACAATATTTAAATGCCAGTGTTTGGGAGTGTTTCGGTGCTGGTTGCAGTTACTGCATGCATGCAGCAGTTGGACCTGGCTGTTGGTATGCCAGGCAGTAGATGCTGGTGCAGGCAACAGCAGCTGCAAGGATAGGGGCAAAAAATTAATTTGCTTTTAAGTCTTTCTCTTTGCCAGAGAACGTGGTATCAATCAGGAGCCCTGCTTGCTGCCCCCTCCCCGTCCTGCCTTCACAGAAATGAAAGCCCTGGCAGCACCCCACTCTGTTGCTTTTCCATTCTGTCCTTCCGCTGCTGCAGAACAGTCAGGTTCTCCTCAGTTAACTGAAATAGAGTGAAATCTAAACAAAACAGCAGGAGGCAGTTACAGTTTGGATTATGGTGTGGTTTGGAAGAACTTATTTGTTCATAGTCTGCAAATGGCTTTGCAGGAGAACAGTCTCATCCACAGAGACAGCCTATCTTGTCTCTGCAGATGTGGATTTTCTCATAAATCTGGAATCCAGCAGCATGTTGGGGAGCTCCCCACATTGTCACTGGTAGTGCCTATCAGCAGAAACTCAAGGCAGGAGCAATTCTTCGTTTATTGTTTCATAACATATTTGTTCTAGTAGGACTCAATGTTTCCTGTAGCAATGTCCAGCATTAAAACCCATCTTACGGGCTTCCCACATAAATTCCTTTTCTTTTCCATGACCGCTGTGCTAACTAGTAGAAGTGTAAATTATGTGCAAATTCCACATTGCAGAAGTTACATCTAGGTTACCCAGTTTCTAGTGTTGCAGGCTAAGGCCACTAGTGTAGAGACACCTCCTGTTCCAGCTGTGCTGGAAAGCATAGATACTTTCTTAAACAGAGTCCTTAGCATTTTTGTTTTCCCCTCTCTCCTTTCTTGATGGAAAGATGGAGCATTTGAATGGACGTGGAGCATCTTGAGGTTTTTTCTAGAGTTTGACACATCCATAAATGAACTTGTTGACAGGAAATATTCTATTCTTGTGAGGGCAAAAATGTATTCTCAGACCTGGCACTGGCACCTCTGATTGTGACAGAGGCCAGTTTTATGGGAGAGGATCTGGCTGAGTACCGCAGAAACCAGGCACATTACACAGTCTCTGAGGAAGACCTTAAAATCACATCTGCCTTTTTGGTGTGTTCTACTCTGCTGCAGCAGGGTTAGGGAACATTGTAGATGACTTATATGAGTTTGTAACTTAGTAGTATAACCACATCTCCAGGCATTAAAGATGGTAGGAAGGAGGCAGTAGGAACTCCAGAGAGCAAAATACTCTTGCTTCAGCAGGGTGATAGTGATACAACTGATCTGTTGCTTTTTTCTGCTAGGTTCTTTCATTCTGTGAAAAACAGCTAAGCTAGCAAGAGTGAAATTTCTGCATCTCCCTAGGCCTTATTAGAAATTTTTTGTTTGTTGAGGTCCTCCTGCAGTCTGTCATTTCATTTCCAGTTGCTGATGTCTTTTCTGTCTGTATAGGATTGTATTTTGTCAATGCACTTAGAAAATTGTTTATAAGCGTTAAAATATTTGGGCAGGACAGATCTGACAGGACTAGGTAAGGGCCATGGCAGGCAAAACAGTGTTACTGGACTGTTCATACCACAGCTAGGTCATCAGCTGGCACAAAATCATGATCTCTGATGGCTGTACAGAGTTACATGAATTTTGTCAGTCTAAACATGTTTCAATCTCTCCCTCACAAAAGGGTGACTTTCCATCTGGCAACAAAACAAAGCAGCTATATATTTACCATGTCTGATGACTTTTGAACTGAGAGATAACCTAGTAGGTGATACTACTAGTCGGGAAGTCACCATGGAGAGGGAAAAAAGTGCTAACTCATGAGATTGACAGACAGTTCTTTTTATCTTAACAAGAGGACATTTTGCACAGAGCTATGATCCTGCCTCTGTTGAAGTGGAAACTGATGGTATTCCTAGCAGGACATAGAAAATTCACCCTATTGCAATAGCTTCTATGTGTCAATTGTGTTCTTTGCAGTCAGGTTCTTATGTCTGTCCAAAGAATGCAACTATGTGCTGTGCCAAATGTCATGTTTTGACAGTGCAACTGTTTCAACAGAAACCTGTGCCAAGGCATGGCAGATAACTGTAATTTTTCTTTTTCTCTATTTTTGAAACATACTATGTATTTCTCCTTACCACTGCGTGGTTATCTGAACTACTGAGCTGCTGTGCACTTGGGTATAATAGTCATAGGGAGCTCCAAGTCTGGAGAGCTTCTAGGCTGGACTGGCAAAGCTGGGTGGGAGGTTTGAGCACTGAGTGTGGCAGGTACACTGTTGCCTCCTTGCAGGCTTGTTCTTCCTTTTTGCTGCCAGTCTTTTATTTCCAGAACCACACCTGGCCTGTGTCCCCACTGCTGGTGATGTAACCCATGCCTGTGGTACCATCTGGGCTTTGAGATGTTTTCAGATGCTCTAAGTGTCTGAAAATCATCAGAAAAACAGCATGGTGTCTTAACACCGGCAAAGGAATTTTAAGGCAATCTCCATCTCCTCTGTGATCAGAAAGAGTTGCCTTAACAAGGACAGCAGGCAGGACTGGTGTTCTTAAGCCCACTTATGCCTGAGAGGGTGAGACGGGAAGACATGGCATTTAAAGAGGGCTGTTTTAAGACTTGGCATTTGCTAGTCTTGTTTTGTTGCCTCTTTCAAAAGTTCTGTTATATGCTAGTTGTTTTCCTTAGCAAACCAACCCAGACCAAAGATGCTGGCATGCATTCAAATTGGCTTGGGGATTCTGCATGCCAGGATGACATAAGATATTTAAATGGCTGATGCAAAGAGAATTTATCTGCATTCCTTTTAAATGTGCAGCTGTTATCTCCTGAGAGGAGTCAAATGCCTAGAAAAAACAATCGTGTCACCCTGTTCATCTGGAACTGGAAAAGGCAGAGAGGGGAGTGAGGGAATATGCTAGGCTTAAAACAACAGGAGGATATTAGGAAAGGGACTAGGAGCAAAGTGTGGGATGGAAAGTGTGTGCCTCCTCTTCAGACCAGGGACAGGGGCTGTGGAGAAGGTGCTTCACCTTCCTGCCCTCCCCAGACTCCATACCCAAGGGTTGGCCAGTCTGCATGCCTGTGACCTGTGCCCAGCAAACCTTGTGTATGTGGAGCTCAGGGGCAGATGCTGAGCTGAAGCTTATGGTGCCGCTTCCGACTGCGGATCCAGAATTTGAAGGGGTCTGCTTGTAACAGGCAATGCTTCATGGTGGGTAAAAGGGCGTTCCTAGAGATGGCAAGACACAAGATAATCAGGCCCCAGAGGCCCCTGACTCCTCTGCCTGGTTGTGGGAAACTTTCTTGCCTCCTGACATGGAGAGAGCTCAAAATTCCTCTTTTGCTCCAGTTTAACAAGAGCTGTGGGTGCTTTTGACCCCAGGGCAGAGAGGCGATAGCTTGTGCTTTTGTAAGAAGTGGAGCTAGCTGGGTACACTCCAAGGCAGGGGGAGAAAAATCAACTTTCTGCTTGCCAGGGAAGAGCAGCTTCCTGTTTGCAGCACTGGGGAATTCTTGATGAAATGAGCAAGGGCAGGAAAATCCACCTGGGAAGACTTCTGGCATATGAAACCTGAAAATGTCTGGAAAAGCCCAGACAGGAGGGAAAATAGAAGGTGTGCAGGCCCTTGCTCACATTATTCTGGTCCAAACATGTCAGTGTGTGGAGGCCAAACCAACAGAAACTGCAGAAGTGTGCCCGATGTTATATAGTTTCCTTTCTGACTCTGGCAGCATTCCCTGCTCCCTGCAGCAGCAGCCGTGAAACCAGAGAAAAACGTTCTGCCCTGTCCGCTTGCCTTCCTATTCAAACTGTCCTGTAAGTCTGAAACAAAAAGCTGTTGAAAACTGCTTAGCAACTGCCCACGGAGGGTTTTGATTGTGAAAATACAAAACAAAAGGCTCTGTTACCAGCATATTGGGCATCTCACTGAAAATAGTGCTTTTGGCGAATGTTGGGAGTACGCTGTAGGCCTCTGAATGCACTTTTTCTGAGCTTTTCCTTGGAAAGGGAGCAGTCAAGGATTTCCTCAGTTGACTTCTTGAGCGCCCTACAGCAGAGAGCCCATGTGTTGGAAGCGAGCCATACCCTCAGGTCGTAAGCTTGTTCCCTCATCTGGGAGTATGTACTCATTTTTTCTGTGCATACGGGGTGCTGCGTCTGTGCTTTTGCAGCTTTAGCAGCTGTAACCAGCTGGAGGAGGAACTGCTGGGAGCAAAAGCTGTGCTGTCTTCTGCGGTCCGATTGACTTGTGATTCGGGAACTCACAAAAATAGCGTTCTCCCAAAAATACTCGCGTCTCCTTACCTCTTCCCATCAAAATGCACACATAAATGCTTTCTCAAGATCCATACAGGTCCATATTACAGTCCTGGTGCGTGATAGCAGCATGAGTTTGGCGTGTAAGCTTCATGTGCATTTGCTCTTCAGATGCTGGAAAACGGGTAGCAGGAGGCCATGACACAGCCACACGGTGGTCCTCTCCTGGGAGGATGTTCATACGGTTATTGCATCAAATGCAGCTCCATCCCTGGTTTGCAGCTTTAACACACTCTCATCCTGAAAAAATGCTGTGTATGACTGGGACTGTTGTTTTAGAATACTCTCTCTTACTACGCCTGTGGTGGCTGATTCTTCATATCCTGCTGATTGATACTCACTGTCGGGGAATTGAAGTGGTGCTGGAAATCCCATAAAGACAGCTAACCCCATAATGCATTAAAGGAATACAAGTAGCACTCCAGGATTTGTTTTAACTCCTGTTCACTGCCGAACTAAGCAGTCAGTTTTGGAGAGAGACAAATAAGGACAATTCTTTCTGTCCAAAATGAGAGAATTAGTGATAGAAATGGAGAGAAGTGGGAGGAGCTAGCATTGTAAGGCATGGGATTTTTTATGAAATGAAAGAGTTTTTACTGGCCGGACAGTAAGATACAAACACAGCTCTGAGGTCTCTCCTCTGCTACTAAAATAGAAGTTGCAGCACTCAGGGGAAAACCTTACCTGTTTTTTACATGTAATAGTCATTATCCAAACGCATGTGCATCTCCACTTCCCAGACTGAAACAAGGTATTTACTGTGCCCTTAGTCTTGCTGCTTGTCTGTTTACTAGGGTATAACTTGTTCTGTGAAATGCCTCTTGAAGTAAAGATACTTAGATAGGCATGTTTTAAATCAGGAACAGTAACTGTAGAAATAGGTCCCTGTGTGTAGTTTTTGTAATATTTTGGGATGTTTCAGCACATGCAGTCAAACCACACATTGCTTTCCCCAGTATTAAGGTGGGAGTAGGCACTAGCTAGTGCTGTTTACACTGACTTCAAGACATCAAGAAAAAACAGAACTATGTGGATCTTGTCAGCTCACAGAATGCATGTGTTTTACTGGTATAAATGTAAATTTGAGGCATCTGTAGATTGAAGGATTACCTAGTGTTACCTAAATAGCTAGATGGTTCAGAACTAGCATCTGAAAGTTGTTTCACTAGCCTGTGCAGGCACAGGGTGCTTACCACTCCACTGGCTCTGTATCTCTAGCAAGCAGCAAGAGGGGGATGTTATGGCCCAACTGTAAAGAAATATCTCTGGATGTTTAGCTGAGTTTGGACTGAACATGACTGGTTGCAAGGTGTGAGTGCAAAAACAGACAAAAGGTGATGTAATAGTTTTATCAGGTAGCAGTCACTATAACAACCAAGCTTTACCATGCGTGACAAGTTCCTCCAAATCTTTCTTCTGTATTTCTTTTCCAGGCAGCTTCTATTACAGTGGGTGTGTTAAGGACTTCAGCTGAAGTAAACTCTGGCCTTACAGGGTTCTTTCCCATGGGAGTGTGTGAAGTGTTTTCACAGCTACACCTTTTCTTGCCTGTATGTTAAATCAACCTCATGTTATTTTTAGTTTTCTCTCCCCATCTGAATACTGTGAATATTTATTCCGTTGGACTTGCTGTTCGTGCTAGGTTGCGGTGCTGGGCTTGGTGCTGTTGAGCCTTTCCCAGAGCCCCTGGCTCTAGTGTCCTTTGGAGCGAACAAGCACCAAACTTACCCTGCTCTGTTCTGTCATATCAGTAGTGCCACACGTTAGATAACAGGTCTGACCTCTGCCAGGTCTGATCTTGTTTGTCTTCTACTGCAAGTAAAACCCAATTTTATTTTTATTTTTTTCTGGTGCTGTTTCATTTGCAAAACATAGATTTTGACCATAGACTGTGCTGAGTCTTTCTGACTGCTAAGATAGGATATAAAAAATGAAATCTATATTTGGGGTGGATGGCAGCGAGCTCTTAACTGCTAGGGGAAAAGATTTGTGTAATTTGGAAACTGAGAGTATAAAACTTCAACGAAAGGGCACATAAAGAATACCAGTGATTCTCCATCAACAAGGCCTCTCTTATGTCCTTCTTAATTTGGCCAGTAAACCAGCGGCTGCAGTGTGTTGGGATAAACTGCTAACTTGGAATCTTTCCCCGGCTGACTTTCTGAAAGCCCTTCTGTTGCTGAAGCCGGGCACAGCGAAACGCGCCAGATGCGCAGTCCTTGCCTCTGGTTGTAGAATGCTGCCGTGGGCAGGCCAGCCTCGGAACTGCAGCATCCCTCAGGCGTGTGCAGGGCTGGGGGGGCTTTCTCAGACTTTAGGCTATTCATTCTCAGTGGGCTTATGTGGGTGCTAGTGGTAGTCGTGTTGCTCAGGTGGAAACCAACTGACTCGCTCAGCAGCACTGCAATGAAACCAGGAGAGAAAGGCAAATCACTGCAAAGCACAGACAAACGTTTCTGTCTGTGCAAAGTTCCCAAGTGTAAGGTTCAACACTGCAGAATCTTAACTTTATCCCAGTGTAGCTCAATTGCATGTCAGTTTTATTGCCCTTCTTTTATTTTCAAGCCTGGTGTTTTTCTCTCTGGGTTGTCTCCTCTATGAGGACAGATCACAGAGAAAGGCTTTTGGGTCTCGCTGTCAGCACCCTTGCACAAGAGGTGGGACAGTCCCTTGTCTATATGGGAGCAGGCTGTGGGCAGCCACTGGCATCTGCAGCAAGGAGGCCCCTGGGAAGAAGTACCTGCTTCACACTGTGCTGGGAAGTGCTTTTTAAAGACAGCTTAAACCGCAAGCTGTAATGCTTACTTCTCCCCAGAATTTCTGCCTTCTTAGCTTTTTCTTTCCCTCACAGAGATATTTGTAGCATAAAAACATTTTAAGATACCTTACTTCCATTTTGGCACGCTTGATGTAATTACTTTTAGTCCATAACTGAAAAATAATTATTGGTAACTGTATCGGCACTTTTGAATCTCACTACTGTGGCTTATTTGAAAGAAGAACAGTACCTCATAGAAGAAAATGCCTGCGCTTTATTTTCTTTATTTCTTGTCTTGCCCTTTTCTGTCTCTACCCTTCTCTTTTGTCCTTAACTTTTTTCTGATTCCCACTGCCCCATGCACTGGACTTCTGGCTCCTGAAAAAAAAAACAAACTAGTGATCTACTGTAATACAGATTGTAGTATAAATTACTTGGGTGAATCTGAGGCAGTAACTGAAACCAGTGGAATTGCTCTGAGGGTGGTGAAACGTTGGAACAGGTGTCCAGAAAGGTGGTAGATGCCCCAGCCCTGTAAACATTAAAGGCCATGTTGGACATGGGGCTCTGAGCAATCCGATCCAGTGGAAGATGTCCCTGCTCACTACTGGACTAGATGGCCTTTAAATGTCCCTTCCAACGCAAACTATTCTATGTTTCTCTAGTAATTTCTAAGTAAAAAGTTTGTTTAGTAAATGATCTTTAATAGCAATCCTGATACTGTATTCTTCATTACACTGGATTTCCCTTGGCAGTTTTCTTTGCTGTCTTATTCAAGACACAATAGGTGGTGTGTGCCAGGTATTCTTAAATTTTACTTATGTATCTTTGTGATTATTTCTTAATGTGATGCAATGCAATGTATACAAGACTATGATCCACCAGAGTAGTTTTTCTTTTTTGTCCACTGTATCTACGATCCCGTATTCTAAAATGGTGAATGTTACAAAAACCAATCTGTGCAAGTTTAATGTAAGAACTATCTCCTGTATTAGCCAAGTAGGAGCAATGAAATTATTTTCAGCGTGTGAGCCCAGCACAGGATAACCATTTATGTATTCACAAGCTGCAGCGTTATTTCTGCTTTGAAAACAGTTTTTCTCTCTCCTTCTCTCTTGTTCCAGTGAGAAGAAACTGAAAGCCAGAGTGCAAGAGCTAGTGAGTGCTTTGGAGAGACTCACAAAGAGCAGTGAAATCAGACATCAGCAGTCTGCAGAATTTGTTAATGACCTTAAAAGGGCAAACAGGTAAAGTATCTATCAGCAGATGGATGTACCATTGATTTCTGTGTGCTGTGTTCTTGTAATGCACTGTAATTCTCCCAATATCTTAATGAGCAGTTTCTGGATCCTTGCATTCACACATGTTGACCCTTTAAGATTAGAGAGACATGGGAGGTATAAACACATGCAGGACACTGAAAACAACATAGCCAAAGCTAAGAGTGCTTAATCTTAACTGAGTTACTAGTAAACATATTATTAAAACAAACCCCTCCACTTAGCCACACTTAGGAACCTGTTTTGTGTGAAATTTTCCCTTTGCTTTGGCTCCAGCCTCTTTATTAATAAAGTGGCTTCAATAATCACACAACTGTTATTGTTCACTCAGTAGATTTTACAGCTCTGTTTGGAGGGACTGAGAAAATGGTGGATGGTAGCTGCCCTTCCTGCAAGGCGACGATCTGCTTGCAGTATAGTTTGCAGTAATAAACTACATGTGAAAGCCCTTGCAGTGAGGAGCAGCATCCCACTCAAGTTTTCTTACTGGTGGAGGCACAGCAGACAAATAAGCATAAGATACCATCCTCTGAATATAACTGTTGGTTTGTTTATTTGTTTGTTTTTAATGGAAAATGCAAAATCAGTGCTGGATTTTGTAAGCAGATTCTGGCCATGCAGTGCTTTTTTAAATTATCACATGCTTAATGTTGTTGTGTCCTGACTCACAAACAGTCCTCTGGGAGGTCATCATCAGCAACCTCTAGCTGTCTCTTTGAACCACGTTTAAAAATGTTTTCAGTGACCAGTTTACTGGTAAAGGTGTGTACTTGTCCCCAGAAAGATACAGAGATTAATAGTGATCTGGGTTAGATCAGTAAGGTTTAGATCTAAATGCATTTTAAACTGCATTTTAAATTTTAGTAAGACAATCAGTCCCCACACTGTCGTGGAGTTTCCCAAAGGTGAGGTTTTGGAGTGGATTTTTGGCACGCTTGCTATTAACAGACCTTTTTGAATGACCTTGTATTGCCTTGTCTTTCTAACAGCAACTTAGTAGCAGCTTATGAAAAAGCAAAGAAAAAGCATCAAAATAAGCTGAAGAAACTGGAATCACAAATGATGGCCATGGTGGAAAGACATGAAACACAAGTAAGGATGCTCAAACAAAGAATAGCTTTACTAGAAGAGGAGAACTCTAGGCCACACACCAATGAAACTTCACTTTAAATGCATCTCTGTCAAAGATGCTTAGTGCCATTACAAATTTCTGTCTTGTGAAGGCTGACTTTTAGGTAGCTTCGAACGCTAAAAGCACTGACTGTCAATGCTGACACACTTAAGCACCTTCTCTGGGATCCCAGAGATGTGCCACGGGGATAATATGTGTTAACCTTAAGGACTGGGGATCCCAGAGATGTGCCATGGGGATAATACAAGTGTTAACCTTAAGGACTGTTTCATAATGTAAAATTGCAGTGCCTGAATCATCATGCTATAATGATGTACATTCTGTCATTACATCTGTATTCATACAGCTTCTTTTCCATTTTATCTGTGTCCCACGGGTGACAACGTCGCAAAGAAAAATAATTCATGCTAAGAGGTTTTAATTTGGGCAGTTCAGAAATAATTTGAGGGATTTCCCAATCCCTGAGCTCCCTCTGCACACAACTCTGTATTGTACCCTCAAAAGTTGCTGCTGTGATTCAATCAACTACATAGGCAGCTGCAGAGTGGGGAGATGATAAGCTGTCTTGCTTTTTTTGCACTGTACTTGCAGTACTATTGCTTACAGTGCAGATCAGGTAGGAAAACTATTGATTTGGAATAAAACCAAGACCTTAGCTGCATCTTTGAAAACTACAGTAACGGTGTATTTCTTACAGTTCGTAAGAGGACTAAAGGCTGTGAGTTTCACCATGCCAGATAGATAGTCTGGTTGGGTAAGAATTTTCAGGAAAACTCCTGGTATTTATATTGCATGATGGTTGCAATTATTTTGTGAAACAGTTGGTTTTTCTTGTTAATATCTTATAGCCAATGTTTTCTTTAAGAAGCTGGGCCATTATTTTGTCACATGTATAGTGATTATTAGAGCTTTCTGTGATCAAGACGTAGAATGTCTTCTTTGTATATTTGTTTTGACCAAAAAAGGTACTTATTAGGATTGTACCTGTTTAATATTGAATACATAGGCACAACAGTATAAATAGGTAGGTGTATGGATATACAGCCACAGTCAGAATGTGAATGGTGAAGTCTTCATACAGCTTCTTAGGTTAGGTTTTTTTACTGTGAGCATCCTTTTAAGTCAGTCACATCATGTTACTGTATTATCAAACTGACTGAATTGAAGACGTTGGCCTGTAACAGTAATGAGCATTAAGCAAAGCATGGTGATCAGATTGATTTCTCTAGGGAGCAAAATACAGGAGTCTGCTGCTGCACCTGTTCCATTCAGAATTTGCTTCTTCTTGACTATGTGAAATAGTTTCCATGTTTGTTCTAACATGCCAAACTAAAGTCCATAAAACTTAATTAGCCCGTTACTGTGTTATACACCTCTACTTTGTATTATTCAGGCTCTCTTTTTCAATTACTCTGATTTCAGGAGTTGTTTGTCCTTTTTTCTTTACACATTTAAGTTGCACCTAATTTTATTAGTGTATTTAGAATTAGGGTAACTTCTCATTTATTCCTCCAATGTCTACTGCTAAGGAAGCATTTTTAGAGGACTTGAACCATTTTTGTCTACTCTTGGGTTGGGCCAGGCAGCCAAAACAGTTGGGGGATTTCATGTTGAGAATACAGCATGGTCAAGTCTTTGTTACATCTGATATTGTAGCAGTTGGTGTAACTCTTGTAATTGTAGCTGCTGCTTTCTACTTTTCTTGGAATAGCAATTCCTACTTCTCTAGAGGCTAATAAATACATCAGCAACGAAGCCAACATCATACATGATGGATTGCAATAGCAACTTGGAACAGTGCTGATATCAAAATTCAGTGGTAGGTAGCGATGCCCTGGCATTAGATTTGATCAGTCCTCTCTAAAGATAATTGCACTTCTTAATACATACTGCAGATGGAAATTTTTGCAAACCAGTCTGTTGAGGTAGCAGGCACATGGATTTCTTACTGCCTTTATAGTTTTGATAAGTATTTGTCTTATGGTGTTTCCCTTTTTTGGCCAACAAGTTTGTCACCAACAGGAACATCAGGTTTGCCATAAGCTTCGGTAGTAGATGGTCACACTTGTTTCTGAAGAAATAGAAAGGAAATTGTCCTCTGTACTGTGGCAAACACACAGTTACAGTTGTGTTGTCTTGCATCAGAAACAGCCATGTAACAAGGTTATCTCAAATTGTCCATGTAAAATACCTTCCACTTCAGGTGACTAGAAGCTACTGCTGTACAGGACTTCCTCTTAGGCTCAATTTTTCTTTTCTTGGAGGTAGAAAAGCTGTTAAATATAATACAATGAATCTCAAAGCATCTGAATTGAAACCTGTCTTTAAAGAAAAGGTACAAATTAAGAAAACAAAATGCACTTGGGTTTAAAGGTATAAAGCTACAGTGTCCCACAGTGCCTTTTTCAGGCCTAAATTTGCTGATTACACATAAACTGAATATTGCTTTACAACAATTACTGCATGTCTTCCCTGCCAACTGTGCTTTAAAAGTGTTTTAGAATAAATTATATCAGTACTGCTTCATTTGTTGGCATACTGAAAAAGGCCAGTAGGGATGTGGTGGAAGGTTTACTTTTAATAGTAACAGTCAGCTGGAGTTCCAGTCCAGTGTGCCCACTAAAATGGCACCATGCCTGAGAATAAATGCCAAAAAACTAACTCCTTTTAATGCAGCTGTTTTGAAGGACCAGCCATCAGCATGTAGATGAGTGTGTTTAACCCCTTGAAGTCACAGCAACCTAACTTGCTTAACAGTTGTGGCAGAAATACATTTGCAAAACAAGAAAAATGTGGTTCCTGCCAACAGAGCCTAAGTTGTTCAATCATTAATTAATATTAGGATGGCTTTTAACTTTCTAAGTCACCAGAGTGCATGAAACCTTGTATTTCACAGTTTGTTCAGAAAAAAAGTACTTCTTTTCTAATTAAATGTGTAAATCTTCACCAGCTTGAATGTACTGTTAGCTATTGCAAAGCACATGTGACTAAGTTTGCATTAATGTCAGTATTGTTCTACTGGTTTTATTAGGATTTTCTCCTCCTTTGCTACTATACCATGCATTGTAATCTTAGAAACTTTTCACTTTAATGAATTAGCTTTAAATGTGTTGCTGCTTTTTAGATTCCTAGCTGCTGTAAAATAGCTATTTTGTGTTCATTTGATATAGAATTGTAAAAACTGCATTTATTTATACAGAGACATTTATAATACTTATTTTACAAATGTTCTTATATTCTGAATAAATTTCTAATGCTGTTTCTGTGCCTTGGGAGATGCTTTACCACACCTTGTCATCTTATTGTTGAATGAGTCTGCTTAAAGGTACCACAGAGACTTCCTCCAAGATAAGTTATTGAGGGAGATGGTATGACACTGTTCAGTAAGGTTCCCGTAACAGAGGCATGAAAAGTTGGTAAGAATGATCTGATGACAGGTTTTAACTGCGCTCAAGAACATTAATACTTGGCACACCCCCTCCACAGCTTCAGTGAACAGTATAGAAATGAAAGGGCCTTTTCCACACATACAGTTGTTTTTATAGCAGTTATATTCCCTCTCCTTTCCCTTGCAAAAAAAGCTATTTTGTAAACATTTTTAAAGCACTGATTTGATTTCACATACTTCCTTTCTCTAGTACATCCAACACCTTTAATTTTTTTTTTTTTTCATTGCTTTTTGGGCCCCCTATTCACCTTTATAACTGACTTTAAAAAAATACCTCTTTTCCAGAATACAGAATCCGTGCTGCTGCTGGGCTTAAGGCAACATTTAAACATTCCACAGTGAATGGAGAATGCTGCAACCTGCACCAACAGCACAGGCTTTACATTTCACACTGATCAGCAATATTTGTGTTCATCTCAGTAATTCATTAAGTTTTTACGTAAAGTCATTTAATTTTACAGATAGAAGTTACAGTATAGAGGAAAATGGCAATTTAGTCATAACCTCTTAATAGTGCGCTTCCATTTCTGAATCAACGAATAACAAATCACAATCGCCAGTACAGCTGACATTACAGGTAGTTAGAAAATTTATTTACTAAAATTGAAGAGATGACTAATGCAATTCTTCTTCAAGATAACATAAAGGAAATTGAACAACATCTGTAACTTTACATGGTTTTAACCTTGTTAGCTGTACATACTTTCTTGTTAATTAGCACCAATATGCCATTTATATACGAGTGAGGAAAACAGATCAAGTTCTTGAGCTTTAAACAAACAGGAGGAAGACATGACCCATCACACATGAGCCTTTATGATAGCTCCCTATTTTCTGCAAGGCATGTGATGCTGCACAGAGAAGTGTTACCTTACGCAGCAATACCTGGGTCAGCCTGGGTCCTGGAACACATACAGCAATCTATCATTATGCCAAAAATTAACAAACAAAACCCCACCTTCTTCTGTGGAGTGTGTGTTGCTTTTTAATGTTAAGGTGCCCTGCAGACCCAGCTAAACGGCTCCTCAGGGTGGAAGTACAGCTTCCACATACTGTAGTGCCAAGCAGATATAATAAAGTTACATAAGAATCCCATTTTAAGTATAGGCTTGAGACATATTTGATGAGAGCTCTTAATCATGCAGTTTTGCATACTTAACCTGGCAGGAAAAAATATACACCCAACCAGAAAGATATAAATGGTTCATCTCCCCAGTTAAGTAATTTTAACCAAATATGCTTAAATAATTTGCCTAGTAAGTTTTTTCTCAGGGTGAGAAGTGTTGTACAGAACCAAGTTCACAGGATCTGTATTCTTAAAAAGCTATAAATGCCTTATTTTAAAAAATGATGAATAATGCTCCACCAGCTGTAACCCTTTTCTTAAAAGGCACTGACCTGTAACCCATAATGGAAACTAGGAGTTAGTTCTTCCGATTAACAATCATAGAATCCTTTAGGTTTGGAAGAGACCTTTGAGATCATCAAGTCCATTCTTAACAATGATAAAACACTGTTTTCAGTAAATGTCATGGTGGGCCTATTCAAACTTAACCATTCTGTAGAAATTTTGATAATTTCTTAAAAGGAAGAGTAATATTTACTTCTTTCCCAGAAGTATACCAGAGTTGAGAAGGATTTAAAGATTTTCTGTAAAGCTGAATCTATACAGTAAGTTTAAAACTCGACTTAACATTTTCAACTGAAAGACAAGTTAAATCCCACACATTTCATTTTAATGTACTGCTACTAATCCAGAATACTTCCCCTTGTATGATCTTTAATATTGTCAGTGTAATTGCTACATATGTTGTCTTCCTTGTAAATTCACAATCTCCAAGAAACAGGGAAATGCACACACAGCACAAATCCTACTGCATCTATCAGTGCTTATGTACAAGATTAAGAACAGCGCAGAGTAGTGTTTAGCCTACTCTAGTTCTTGAACTACACTATTGCTATCAACATGTAAGAACCAAGACCTATTATGCAGGAGTAGTGACATTTCGAAGCCAAATTTATGGTGAAAGCACCTTCAGTTAGCTTGCAGAAATTGACCTTAATTCATTTAAGAAGTTATCTTAAATAATTTTGGTTGCCTCACAAGCTGCAATATTGTAGTAACAAAAACTCCGATTACAAAGTCATGTATAAGCACCAGATCAACTTTTACAGTGTAACACAATTTCTGTAAGTAAATAGATCTGAAGTCAAGACAGGAGGCAATTCTACCAGTTCTCTGTAATTTTGAGCTTCCTAACACAGACTATAACCTCCTAACTTAAAAGTTGAAGGCACTTGATTTTACCTCTGGGGAAGAAAAAAAAAAAAGCAACAAAACCAACACTTCTGTTGCTCAGAATTTATAAAAAACAAGTGTATGAGGATTAAACAGACCCCTGACCCAACCACTGGGCAGTTGGTCACCCACGGGGTGGCAATGCTGTCTTGCACCACAGGATATTAGAGCTTGGATTCTTAATGTAGGCTCTTGCTTTTCACACCAGAATGACAGGAGTGCTGCTATAAACCGCAAATCAACAGAAGCAACTGTACTAAAGTAAAAACTGGAAAACAATAATTTATAATCTGAAATTACAATCTGAGACCAAGTCTGTTAGCCAGACCCAAAGCTTGCCTTGTTTTTAAAAACTTAATACATGTAATGGACATAGGTAGGGGAAGGAAAAATACAATAAGTCTTATTCTCAAATGACCAAATTAAATTAGGAAGGCTGGAGCACAGAACAGAAGCCTGGAAGAGTGACTAGGACCGAAGTTTTATTACAAACTATTTATGCAAGGTTGGTCTAAAGAATTTATATTGTATTAAAAAAATACTTTGATTGTGCGATAAATAAAGCTATTTCCCCCCTTCTTCCCAGAAACCTCAGTTTCCGTGCTTCAAACTAAGACAGCTACTCTGAAGACTGCATGTACATCAAGGAGTTGATGTTATCAGCATTCCAATACATAACTTACATCATTCCATTGAGCAGATCCCTCTTCAGTCCAAGTTCAAAGTTTAGAGCATTCTGTAAAGGATAGGAGCTAAAGCAGGGAGTTCATGTAGCACCAGAAACCGCAAACTAGTACTAGATTCCCAGCATTCACACATTTGTAGTTTTGCTGTTAGAAAGTTTATTTCATGAGTTCTGTAGTTTCAAGAACACTGAATGACAATTCATAATCTGAATAACCCCTTACAGGCAAGCATTCTCAAATTCAGCACTGTTTGTTTTTCAAGTATCTTGACATCAGCTCTTGAGTTTGACAGGCAGTTACTCACTTCTCTGTGTAGCTTCAGCAAAATGAAAACTCAAGAAACAATCCTGCATCTTACTTGTTATTTTTTCCACTGTTTTACAGAAGATAATGTAAACTGTACTTCTAAACTTAGAAATATACTTAATTATAAAAGGATGTTGAAATAGGAACATAAACAATAGTAAACAATTCAAGATGTTCACAGTGGGGCATGGTGGAACCCCTAAGGTAGATCCCATGCCACCATACTTAGATTGTTTTAGAAACCTTACTGAGAAAGAAGAAAGCAATGCTACTACAACAAATAGAGTACCCTTATACAAAGAAGTTATTGCATATTTATCACATTTATTTGCAACTCACATTAAGGCTAGATTTACTAAAACCATGACATGTGTAAGCCCCAGTTTGGGTTGCCTAATGAAGCAACCAATTCCTCTTACACTGAACCGACCTCTCACCAAGGAGAAAAAAAAAAAAAAAATGACACAGTGAATATAGAGGGCAGTCAGCATTTCCTGTTCTTAGGACTCACACGATTCATTCTAAAGAATTCCTCTGTCTGGGATACAATTTCCCAAACAATTGACAAAAGCTCCAAGTTAATTGTTTCATCAACATCCCCTTTATTTCACAAAGCACTACATGAAGCATAACTGCAACTTATTTGAAAATTCAGCTTACTAATTAAAGATTCCCACAGCCTGATATTTAATCATGCCTTAGGAGGGTCTTAACTCCACAGGCAGTAGCAGCCTCAGGATATGAACACAAACTTCTGCCTCACCATGAGTAAAGGCACTTCTCCTGGGAACTCAACTACTTACACTAAATAAGTAACTGAAGGTTAATTCTCTCCTGAAGCTGAATGACAACCTCCTCCAGCATTATCCCACCTTCTCAATTACTGTTCTTTGCCATCTACTGTTTTGAACAACCTTTGGATACTTTTTTTTAAAAAAAATAAAAAAAGACAAAGCTAGATTGAGCTATTTCATGATTTGGTCTTGAAAGACAAGTACCTTGGGACTCTTGTCCTCCAGAAGGAGGAGATGCTGCAGTCTGTTTCTCCAATTGACTGATACATAAGTTCAGCATTCCTATCACAAACATTACAGCATTCGAGTTCCAAATCACCTGGTGCCAGGCAGGAAATAAACCAGGAGATAGTTCTAAAGCTATTTTGGAGGAAAAGTACTAGGTAACAGATCAGGTAGGGTAGATGAAGTAGGGTTGCGGAAGGAAGACCAGGATTTTGGTTTTGGATGACACATGAGTTGCATAAAGACTCAGTGCACAAGCATACACTGCAATGAGACAAGGGCATAGTTCATTCAATCAGTGATGTTCCCTATTACTCACTTTTAGAGAAAAAGCCATTCTTAAATCTGGGACAATATGCTGGCTATCACAAGCTGCTGTGACAAATTATTTCAGTGCATTTCTCTCAGATGTAAACATGTTCAAAACACCTAACTTTAAATAATTAAGGTGATTTAACAGTATGTCATCTCAACTTTTAAAGTTTTTTTTTCTGCCCCTCCCCCCATCTTTGATATTTTCACTAAGAAAGCATTGTAGCTGAAAACAACTGAGGCTACATCATTTAAAAGGTAACTGCAAGTGCAATTCAATACTACTGGATATATACAGAGCAAACACTACATGACATCTGAGGACAGGGGCACAGAATACAATACTGGACACCCTTAGAATAGTTATTGCAAGCTTGACTAAGCCATTTAGTGTCACACAATGACTTATTATCCATGCACCTGCCTGCCTCCTCAGTAAGATCTACAGAGGCTTATTTACATTTAGTATAAATTCTACACAAGTAACCTCTCACAAAGTATAAGGTTTTCCTTGTTTAAAGCAGCTGCAACAGGGATAACACAAAATTCTGCAGCTTCTCACCCAGCTGGGGGCAGTGTGTAAGAACTGAAGCTAAACACTTTTGAATGCCCAAATTCTACCCAGTTGGTGTATCCCTAGTGAAGACAGGCACAGTGCAAGAAGTCAACATGCTATATGTTTGACTCCAAGTACTACTGATTGCCAGTCAAAAGAAACTGTCAGTGTGAAGAAGGGAAGGGATTATGGACAAGCAACCAGGACAGAGAAAAGATGACAGGCTGAGGCTAGGTTTGAAATGTGCAACTTGGTTTCAACATCACCAGGGCAGAGGAGTTCACCGAGAATCAGTTTCACTGCCACTGCCATAATATTGCAATGTACTACACAATGACTAACAAGTCCAATATTTTACATCATAGCAGTTAAGTTTAACAAGCTGGTATACTGCAACAGTTAAAGTCAATGACATTCTACAAAAAAACACAACAACTTAAAAAAAAAAAAACCAACAGAATGCCCTCTAATGCACAGCTAGGAACAAATGAACTGAACACTGGAAAGGTACTTTTGTGGACAAAGGCTATACTGCATTTAAAGTGCAACACTTGACTATGCCACTCCTATACTGCAAAGAGAACAAACCCTTCCACACCAACAGTAAGTCCCTGCATTGCATTAATAAACAAAACAAAAAAAAAACTCCTGAGAAAGAGTAAGGCTGGATAAGAAACCCCCTCAATTACAACAGGCAAGTCTGATTTTTGTTCCTACTAAGTTTGCTGTCAGAGGTCAAAACTTTTCATTATGGCATCATGGTCAAACTTGAAACTCAAGAAAGCTGTTGATGAGAAAGCAAATTTGTAGTGGCCATTGCATGCCACAGAATATCCCTCTACATGTTCTGGCAGTGGGTCTTCACTGGAACAACATATCTCATATGCTGCATCTGCTTAAAGAGAAAAAAGCATGAATCAAATCTTAAGTAGTTATCAATGAGTATCAGTAACAATGCAAAGCCATACCTCAAATGTATAATCAATTAATCACAAAATCTCTATGTCTGGTTATAAGGAGAAGTTAACACAAACAACCATATTTACAGGTGCTGTTTTGCAAGTAATTTCTTAATACAGATGAAAGAAATATGGCCCTATTTTCTGAGCAGTAACAAAGAACTGTATGCACTCCCCAGCGCAGTCCAATATCAACCACAGCTAACAGGATAGAAAGCCTTGAAACAACACTCAGTTACCAGCATCGTGTTGACTTGCCCTAAACTAGCTTTGTTACTTTTTACTCAGCCACCTGGTGTAATCTGACCAACAGTGAAGAACTGCAAAACCAACATGAAGCAGTACATGAAGTTTGGGTTAACCCAATCTAAAAAAAAAAAAAACACACACACACACAAACACCACTCAAACTGCCTTGGAATAATATGGCTTCATAACATTTCATAGGTTTGCATATAAGGAAAAACCCTCAACCATCATTGCTCAGGTGTCTTCAGCCTGTAACACATGACAACGGATGAAAATTCAGAGTGTACTTGCCTGTTTCAAAGTTATCTTGTAGTCTTCTTGGATTAAGCCTTTTTTCACATTTCTGGTTAAGAGAATGACCATATATTACACAAACCATAAAGAAACTGCTTGTATTTCTTAGTAGTATAGCTTAAGCATCAGCTAAAATACATGCTGGTTCTATTTGCTTTGACACACCTCCTGATACATGAATTACTCATACCTTGGCATGAATTCTGTTACATTACTTTATCTAAATCATGCTGCAAATCCACAAGTCTTTCAGAAGCGTGCAACCTTTCAACAATCAAACCACTTTAAAATGCAAGCTTTCAGGGAAAAATTTTGAGTGCTTTCTAAATGATTTTAAGCTTTTTTTTTTTTTTTAAATAATGGTATGGAATCAAAGTTCCACACGCATAAGCCCATTTTTCAATCAGCTTGTCCCAAAAAGCAAGGGGAATGCATCTGCAAACACACTGCTAATGCAAACTAAGTTAGCATGCATTAGAGACACAAACTTAGAACTCTCCAGGAAAGAGTTAAGTTTTAGCCCCTGGTACACTGCTGTAAGTACACAAATATAGATAAAAGCATGGGCCTTAGCACTCTCTGTCAGTTAAGAGTTCCCTGGCCTTCGGATTTTATTAGAAAATTATCACTGGGACATGAAACATTCAAACTTCAAAAGAAAGACAATCATGAAAATGTAAATGAAACACCACAGAAGTATTTAGCAAAGTCTGGAAAGAGCCTACAGAATAACTGTGGAGTATTAACAGTTCCACTTGTTTCCATCAAGATCCTACAGATTCCTACTACACTTTTTTTTTCGCTACAGCCAAATTTTTGTTCAGTCAGTTCCTAGGCTTTTAATTCTGGTATTCTCAGACAAATGCAACCGTTTCCTTCTGCAGTGAGGGTTTCACAGAACAAGAGGTTCCAGTTTCTGCATTTTTACATGAAAAACAGAAACAAGGTAATAACTACAAGCCAGACTGGGAAGAGTCTAATTTACAGCCAGTAAACAAGGAAAACTAAAGCCTGGAAAAGCCAGCTGAGTTGCATGGAGAACTGGGGCTCACTGCTGCAAAAAAGCCAACTAAGCAGAACTGGAAAGCCATAAAGAATTGAGGTGGGGGGGAGTAATAAAATTGTGTTTTAAAAAAAAAAAAAGTCAGTGAGCCTTCTCCCAGCCAGCAGAACTCTGTGGAAAATTACACGTAGTTCCTGCAAGGTAACAATCAAAAAATTCCATACTGGAATTCATAAACTGCTGTAGTTCTACTGTATTTAAAATATATATATATATATATTTTGGTGTTCAAGTCACATCAGCATCTCAAGATTTTTGCTAGAGAAAGGGAAAAAATAAGCACAAGTTTTATACTTTGTATCCAAGTGTTGCGTAACAAAACTCCATGCTTACAATAATACATCATACACAATTAAATAAAACACACGACACCAACTTATTAGAACACACTACAGTAGGTTATTCACTTGACAAGAATGTAGAAAGCTACAGGATTGTCCACTAAAACAGCTGACAAATTTCAACCACTAAAATAAGATCTACTCCCAAAATGCAAAATTTGAAGTTTAGTATGCTTGTCCATAGATGTGTATGCATATAAGACAAGAAATGTCTTATTTCTACAAATCCATACCACATGTTTTCTGATCAAACATACTTCCGACAGAAATGCAGTCTGCTTTCTTTCGGCAGACATTTGTTAAGAATTACTGGAACATGTTAATCACAGTGTATTTCTTACCAAGGTATGGTTTTGCTTAACCGGTTGACTGTGGACTCCATTTGCTCGCTTCTTTTGGCTCGAATTTTCTTGATACTGCTTTCTGCCATTGCTCCTTGAGCTCTGACTCTGCCATGAAGTCCAAAATGTAGTAGAGAAGAGTTTAAATGGCAGCATTGAACATCACTGCACCAACACTTCCTATATGTCAATAAAAACTTTCCTCCAAATAAACTCCAGACCTGGTCTACAAAAGATACTGTTCACAAGGGAAGCACATAGAAATTAACCAAACATATACTCAAGTTACAAAGAGCTCCAGCTGTCAGTCTCTCCTGCACTACTACAGAAACTGTATTACACAAAATCAGCACAGCGAGTTCCCATACACTGATGCATATATACTAGTGGTACCCAAAATATTTTGAAGTGTTGCATGGAGGACACCAACATGGTGAGTAGTATTACTGTCTGTACCTGAAACACCACAACGACCACCTGATACCCACTACCTCTGGGATTCTTAGACTTATCTGACATTAAAGATTTTTTTCCCCACCCGCTTTTCTATTTTTGCATACAGTGGTGTTAAAATTCAGTATTTTCATTCCAGAGAGGAATCTTTATGAACAAAGACATCCGTTTTAAACAACCTAAATGTCTACATTTGCCTAAGAAACAACCTACCTTTATTTTCAAAAATTCAGACACCTCAGTATGATTATATGGCTTCTGTGGCTGTTTTGGCTTCACCCACTGCTCTCCTGAAAAGCCCTCTGTAAACACCTGCTGACTACAGCGAAGTTTGGATCTGGTACAGGAAAACAAACAGTTTACAACACAATTTCAAACCTACTGATCATAGAAGAGAAACACTCAAGAACTTTCTATGAACAACCTGGAAGACAAGTTTAAGTAACCTAGAGAGGAAACTGTAATAATGCCTGCTGCATTCACTGAACTTTGTTTTGTCTGCTGATAGGAAACCTATGTTCTGCATAGACAACAGGCTAGGTCCACCTTAGGACTCGTCCTGTTGTCAGTGTTGGTGTTGACCTGATGTAAATTACTGGACACAGCCTTCTCTTTGGGACTAAAGGTTTTAAAGTTTGCTCTACCACTTTTAGCTCAGCTGCATCAAAAGCCAGCAGCACATCTTCCCCTACTGACCCTCACAGGTTTTACCTAGCTACTTCTGACAGTACTTTACAGTCCTGCTTTAGAGAGTTCTATTTTTCCTCTGTGGAAGTGCCAAAAGGACTGAACTTAAAGCACTGAAAGTTACCTACTTGTTTTAGCTTCTGGTTTTTGGATTCCCACAGACAGGACCGAAGAAACTATCTCAGCTCTGACATGTGTGAGATTTTACAAAAAAAAAAGTGGAAAAGAGTATCATAACTTCTCATCCTATTTAGATGCCTATGAGATATGTCCACTTTTTTTTAATTAACCTCTTACTACTACCAGAACAAATACTTTTAGAAAGGGAAAGGGCAAGCACGTTTGTACGATCAATGTTTTATAGAAAGGATACAGTGATGTTAAACTGACCTGGTTCTTACCTAGCTTTTTCCAAGTTGGCCTTAGAGGGTGTGCTCCCTGTAGATGAAAATCCATTGTCACTATCTGAGGAATCTCCATTCTTTTGGGAAATCCATTTCCTCAATGGTCTGTGAGCAAGGAGAGGTGCATAAGATCTACTTACTAAAACAAATCTAAAGAAACTTAAGTTGTCTGAAAGGCACTGGCCTAGTACTTAAATGAACTCAAACATACCTGATGAAGGGAATAGCCATAAAAAATTTGTTCGGTGCCAAACCCAGCTTGGACTTCGGGGTCATGTCATTTCTGTGGCATGGTAATTTGTCAATAGAAAACCATTCAATATTCTAGAAAAGATACAAAATCAAAACACCCACTCCTGTAGCTTTACAGAATGTTAGAATTGTATCAACCATATTATTTCCCTTAATCAAAAAATTACTGTAGAAGACTAATAGACCACAACAAGGTTTTTCACATAAGTTTAATTAATAACAGAGTCATACTTCTGACTGCAACTACAGAGTAACAGATGGTATAGGACATACTCATTGCAAGATATGGCACCTAAAATACAAAAAGGTATTATTCAGCAACCAAATTCTGAATGGGGGTTTCAAAAAACAACCAACCAAACCATTGTGCACTGAATGCTATAAATAAAGGTAGAGGCTTAAAATAACTTTCAAAGCCACAAATACCATTAAAACTAGACCCCAAATACTAGATAAAAAATTATCAGAAAGAAGAGGATTTAGTTTGCACAGTAGTATCAGGATTTGTTATAAAAGAGAAAAAAAAATGGGCGAAAGACAGGATTCGTGTTATACTTTATATAGTATAATTTTAACTATAACTGTATACTTTGCAGAAGGAAGAATTACATCAGGAATTCTGAATGTACAGTGCAGAAGAACTCACATGAGCCTTTCTATTGCAGAATGTAACCCCAAAACCTCCAGTCCAGGTATGATGCATGTTATAGGAACAAGTTACAAAATGAGCAGGTTTTCAATACAGTACAATATAGTTTCAATATAGTGTAGTACAAAAACCACACGCCTGATTTTATTAGACCAAATGAAGACAGTGCTTCAGCAGGGAGACAGATCTGTGATTGTAGGAAGACTTCATCAACATCATGCAGATGGTCACTGTTATACAAAGGAAGGCATTTATCGTACATTTTAGAAACCCTCAAAGTTCATCTTTTTATTCGCGTGTTGAAAAACAGGCTGCTAAAGCAAGAGGCTCCTGTCTAGTCAACTACACTTAGAAAGCCAGATGCCCTGTCCACTGGCACAATTTGCATGAAAATATGGGGACAGAAGTTGTAAAATCTATTGCAACACAAGAAATACTCGAACTTCAAAGATTATGGATAACAGAAACAAAGCTTCCAACTCTACTACCTGAGTATTTGCTTCTCCGTTTCACAATACCTTTTAAAAGCCTAATGGTACACAAACCATCCAACGTTCCCATATTGTGTCTCCTTCCAAACCTCCTCTTTAAAATACGCTATTGTCTAAGTCTGGAGGGTATTAGCCACAAAAGAGAGAACATAATCTTTAAGTTTCTCCTTCTAATGTGTTTTGGTTATCACAAATTAATAATTACATCTTCAGAAGAATGCGTAGTTGTATATACAGCTATAACTAGGTGTCACAAGTTGAGGTTGGTGTGGCCACTAAACAGATGCTCTCTAGCAACC
>NW_008614504.1:1425-10849 GCF_000691845.1 Merops nubicus | reverse complement strand
AAAGAGAGAGACAATCAGGGAGAGAGACTTACAAGTTGGAAAAAAAACCCAACAGCTTTAATGAAACAGTAACAATAAGAAGAAAAGCTAAGTAATATTAACAAGGGGGGGAAAAAACCAAACAGTATCAACCTCAGATTCCAGGCTGGCCTCAGCAGCAGACTGGCACTGGATTCAGTAACTCACCAAGGAAGAAGGATGGACAGAGCCCTCCTCAGACACTGGCCACAGAAGAGAACTGGACCCTTGAGATCCCTCAGCTTTATACTGAATATGATGTACACAGAGGTCATACACAGAAAGTACATTGTTGGTCAGGTTAGGGTCACCTGTCCTGTTGGCTGCTCCCTGCAGGTGACTTTTTTTTTTTTTACTTAGTTATGACCATTTTACTTACAGCACCCCAATGTGGTACACAAGATTTAGCAGTAACTTTGGTCTATAGAAGAGCAAGTCCAAGCAAGACCCTCTCTGCACACCAATCCTTGGTAGCAACTACAAACATCGTCACTACTAGTACACAAATATGCTGTTGACTTCAGAAAGGGCAGTTACTCTGCATTCTTCTCTACTTAGAGGTAGCTTAGCTGAAAAGTAAAATCACTGAACAGAGAACTGGTTCTGTTCTAGCTCAAACTAGGATACTACAAATATCATTAAATGATTAACATGTATACCACCTAAGAGAAAACAAGGTGAGAATTACAGCTTGACAGTATGCTCTGATGTTGTTTTCATGACAAATGGAGACATCAGATAGATGGTCAAGAATCAGTCTTTGCAGTAAAGTTGCAAGAAGCAAGACCAGACCCTACAGTGCATAGATGCCATTTGTACCTAGTATTTGGAGTATTCATTATGCTTGGCAGTTTCATTATTTTACAGCCCATTAGCTTTAAAAATCAAGTTCCACAACAAAGTTCCTATAGATTCAAGAAAGAATAACACATACCCGAATTTCCCTTCTAGTTTTGGGGTTGAATTTTGTGTTCTTGGGAACTCCTGGAATGATATACAGCCGTGCTAACTGATCATTAATTCGCAGCTCAATGTATTCTTCTTTGCAGATATAATCTTTTATGTCAAACCCAGTTTCTTCAAACACCTGAGAAGCATATAAATCAAATCAGGCGGTGTATTCAAATTTATCCTCTCAGAACACTATCATCACAATGGAAGGAATGACTATTTTTTAGATCTAATCATGAAAGCAGGCCACTGCTGGGAAAAACAAGCACTCACACCTCAATAGCTACTTTTCCCATTATTTAGCATACAAGATTCTCTGTGCTTCACATTTCTTTACGACAAACAGACCTGTAACAAAAGTTAAAACAACGCTATTACACCTTCAGGTAGCAATTTGTTAATATGAATGGTGAGCCTCTAACTGCTCCTCCATGATGCTGGATGGATAGAAAACTTATTCACAGCAAAACCTAATATTTGGGGAGCTAAAATAATCCTTGAATTCTAGAAAAGTCTACTTTATCTCTATTTTTGTTCTATTTCAACAATCCTTCTTCATGAATCTTCTAACCCAACAGAGATGATATTTTTATGTTCATAACAAAACCCAGCAACAAGGTAACAAAACTTTTACTACAAAAATTCAAACTCCAATTCACACTGACAACTTAAAATTGCCTGGTCAGCTACTCGAAAGAAAAAAAAAAAAATAGTAGCACTTTACCTCATGGAGATTATTTAATGGTATTTAAAAAGAACATTTTGTTTGCATATTTTATGGTCTTGCAGTGAAGGATCACAGATTCACAGACATCGTCAACTAGATCAGGTTGCTCAAAGCCTTACTCCAAAATACTTACTTTTGACAACATTCTGAAATATACAAAGCTTATAATATAAAATGATTCATATCAAATACACCAAATAGCTTAATTCAGATCATGCCTCTGAGGCTGCCAAGTAAACACTAATTTTTTAGAAACTTCATAGTTCTCTATGGAAAAAAAAAAAATCCATAGGAACTACAAGTACTGAGAAAACATGCAGGACTGATACCACAGTCCAAAATATTTCTGCCCAGACAGTTGAACATGCTTGTGAACCATCACCCGTTAACCCCTGGGTTAATATTATTAAAACCTACTGCAAATAATCCAACAGAAGGAGTCCTCAGTTAAATTCTTCTAAGAGCAGATTTAGAATTAAAAAGAGGAATAAGGTGTCCTGTGAGGACACCTTAATGTAGTGAAAAACAGAACCAAATAACTGCATATAAAACAATAAAAGGAGGAAACACTCAAAATGTGTATGCAAAATAACAATACATATTATTTGTATTATCAAAATGGTTTTATGTTTTGAAAAGGCAGAGGAGATTAAGCACAAATATAAAAAAAGTTTAATACAAAGCAAATAACTGACTAGTTAGTCTCTAAAGTAGCACATACAACTAGAAAAAAAAGAAAAAGGAAGATATCTGCCCTTCTAACTACAGGAAGAACATCAGAGTTTAGGATGAAAAAGGCAAACAAGAAACTTCCCTCAAAAAATCGCACCACAGACTGTCTCAACTAAAAGAACAAATGTTTTTTCTCTGCACTTACTTTTACTACTAAACAGTAATGTTTACCCACCCTAAATGATCTTTCTGGATTAAGTGAATTGTATAGAAGCTCCTTGTACCAGAGGAATCACCCATTTATTATGGTTTTGCCTTTACAAACTTTTGAAATGCTGCTGAACTGTGTAGGCACTGCCCAGTGAAGACCTCTTCAATTAGACCTTATACATATGCAGTTTACAGTTTTAGACCTGTGATAACTCCAGTAAAAGCAGTTAAAAGATTTATGCACAGACATTACAGACATCTCAGCTCTAGCCACATGTAAGCTTTGAAGAATTTGCCAGTTTATACACAATGACAATCTCCCTTGATGGAAAAAGATCATAGCAACAGTGCTGTTCACTCATGTAATCTACATAAATACTCCAAATGAAAAACACCACAAAAAGATTTTTTCCCAGTACAACTGTGGCCACTTCAATGCTTTTGCTAGGATAACGAAGTAAAGAGGAAGGTATAACTTCACATCATTCCTTCCTGAAACAGTTATGCCTAATTTGTTCTGTCCATTGTGTTATGGCCCATACACTCTTATGGTCTGCCCCCCTTCAGTTCAGTCCTTTAGACCAACCCTAAAAGCACCAAGTAAAAGTTTAGCTGAGCAAGCTATTTAATGGGGTAGGGGAAAGAGATACACATTGTGATAATCAAGTTAATCTTATTAAGTCTCCAGTCATCCTTCCCCAGCCCTCGAGAGCTCAGGAGTTTCAGTCTTAAGGAAGCCCTTTGATACTATATAAGCCACGTTCCACACTCAGAGATCAGCGACTGCTAACATGAAAGCATATTTCATGTTGTTGTCAATGTGACACCCATCTACAATAAGGCCAGAAGGAGGATCCAGGGAACTACAGGCCTGTCAGCCTGACCTTGGTACTGGGGAAGATTATGGAACGGTTCATCTTGGGGGTGATCATGCAGCAAGTGCAAGACAACAGTGGGATCAGGTCCAGCCAACTTGGGTTCATTCATGCATCTTTGGTAGGTGTATTTTAAAATCTGTCACTTCTCAGATATTGATTCAGTCCAACTGTGAAGAAAACTAATGCATCTTACTACTTCCCCTCATCTTAATTTTCCCTCTCAAAAAATCTGGATGTATTATAAACTCAAAGTGCATGTAACATATCAAGAAGTCTTTTACAGGCTATCTTTAATACGCAGATTCACTATATATCTAGGTCTCCAGCAGCAATAACTCAAATTATTCTATTTTTCAGATTTTATTTGCCATATACATTGATCCTTGTTCCTGCAACACTGAAAAATAGAAAAAAAAAAAAAGCTCTTCACAATTTTGACATTATCTTCTACAACCACCAACTCAACTCTTTAGGCTGTTTACATAGCCCCACATACATAAGCTAAGGTCCCATTCTTCTAACTTTTTACAGTTACAGTGACCTTTAAAACTGATATTCCAAAAGCCACAAAGTACATAAGATTTTCCAAGCACCAAAAATACTTAAAATTGATAATTCCGCAGCAAACATTAAGAATAGTACTCACTTAGCAAGTTAGTACAAAACAACTGAAACCATCAGATAGTGACTTTTAAATCATAACCACACTCTTGATTATCGCTCTAACTTAAAAGTACTAAAAGCTACAGCAAAAGACTCCTGCAAGAACAGACTATTTCTTTACCTAGTTCAGTAAAGAAATAGCTAAGGAAAGTGTCTTTTCATCTCACATATATCCTACTCTTATCAAAATTTCATTTCTTTACCTTAAATTGAAGGGCATTAAATATCTTACCTCCCTAGCAGCACAGTCATGAGGTGCTTCTTCTTTATTTACTTTCCCTTTTGGAAATCCCCAACCAGACTTTGCTAAATAGCCCTGAACCAAAAGAACCTGCAAAATACAAGGGAATGCAACTGTCAAATATTCACCATGCTAACCAGTTTCTATTAAATGTCTTCCCTTCACTATCTACTGCTTTTCCAAAAGATACTTTAGCCTGGAGGAAAGAACCCATTAAGTTTTCTGTATTCTAGCAAGAACTGCAAAATTTTTCTGAATCATACAACTGAGAATAAAATTAAAAAAAAAAAAATTTAAAAAAAAAAAACTACTGAGTAGGAAAGCAAGCGGAAGGGTGTTTACTGTCTCATGCATTATGTTTCTGTACACACTCAGTGTCAAGTAACTGTCAGGTCTTTTGCACCTGAAGCACTTTTTCTCCTCCAGATAAAAACATGTAAACAACAAAAAGATTACTTCTGCCAGTACAGGCCATTCTTCCCTCTAGCCCTCTACCACTATTTCCATACTTACATTTTCAAGTGTCTCATCAAGGATAATTGCACCATAGGTGGGCACTCCCATTTTGTATTCTTTCCACTCATCTAAAACCTTTTGGACATCTTCACCTTGAGGCAGTAAAAAAGGGCAATGATTGAAGAGTATAGCAGCATGTTAAGGAAGATACTTAAGCATCCAGTTTCAAATCATAGGTAGACACATAAAACATACTCACTCAACATTTACAGTAACCACACTCCCTGCCCTAAGTACTTTAAAGACATACTCTTGGAAGTAAAAAATCTTATGAATAATCCATTACCAAGCTCTAAAGGTCAGAAAGCATCAAGTAATTTGGTAATTCTAATACAAGCTAATTAAAAAAAGGCAAGAATAAAAGAAGGTGCAAGGCTGCTTGTTTGAAGGAAGGTCTCCCCTAACTTTGAAGAAAAAGTATCCACACAACAGATACTTTGAACAGGTATTATTCCCGTCCCCTTTTTTTTAATTTGGAAGTGAGCAAGACACAAAAATACAGTTTCAGGTCTACAACAACCTTCCACAACCAGCTCCCCACAAGGACAACCTTCCATAGGTCAGCAAATCCCATCAGCTCTCCCTGCTGCACAGCAAGCCCCACAAAGCCCTTGAGTATAGGGGAAGGGCTCTGTGGTACCACAGGGAGCCCCAAGCACCTGGCAGTACCTGGTCTCTCCTGGGAGGTGGAGGGGGTGCCCACCCTAGAACTGTGGGGAAAGCAGAGCTGCTGCAAGTGCTGGGGACCAGCTGGCTCCCGAGTGCTGCCTGGGAGAGGAGCCTGCTGTTTTGTTTGCCATAGACTGGGTTTTCTTCCCTGCTTTTTTGGATGGAAGGGGGTGTCTAGGGCAGCTCACCATGGCCAACACAGTGGACAAAGCTGAACTGTCCTCGATCTGTTTCTGCTTGTGTATATGCAGTCAAGTTTGAAAAAGTGTGAAAAATGCAATAGTAATATATCAAAAGACATTTCATTACACTAATTAATAACTGTGAGCTATGGCACAACTATTCCAAGGAGCTTCTGCTGCTGTAGCAGGACACTGTCTTTGGACTACATACATCTGCTTTGTGGTATTTCTTGAGTGGAGGACTGTAGCCTGAGGTGAGCTGTTCGTAACAGGCACCTCTGACCTTCCACACCCTTCAGGGGCCATCAGTGAGCTTTTAGATGGTCAGGTGGCACATTCCCAGCTCGACTCAGAGGTAACTATGAGCAGCTTCAGAATGGTTCTCAGTGTGCTCCTCAGCACTCAGTGCTCTCTCAAATAGATTCCACACAGATGAAAATTGAAGAGCTCATCTACCAAGTCCTCTTCTACCTGGACAGCCAATGTAGCTGTTCTCGAACCAGTTTAGAAATGGTTGAAGCTCCTCAGGCAGATAGGTATCCAGAGCAGCAACGTATTCCCCCAAGCCCCAGACAGGTGTGAATGCTAAGGTCACAACCATATTTGCCTTAAGGGCCAACTCCATGTTTGTGCTTAACTGAATGGCACCTACCAATGCCAAATGCTTCCTCATTTTCTGAGCCAGGTGGGAGAGGCAGCCTTTTAGAGCTGCTTCTGAGAAGCATTCCTTTATGGCATTCATGGCAGCCATTTTGTAGTCACAGTGAAAGGCTTGCAGCTGTATGTTAGGCACCAGTATTTTAATAAAATCGGACAACTGCTCATACATAGCTCACTGTTTGTTTGGCAGAAGGGGATACAGCTCCAGATAGGTACCCCCATACTTGGCCAGGATCATACAGACCTGTGCAAAGAGTTTGGGGACTACTGCACATATGCCATTCATGTAACATGCGTTGGATATTTGCAGGCTTTGCAGCCAGCTTGTTCTGCCAAATAAAAGAATTCTGGATCCCTTTGCAGTGTCACCAGGCAAGAATGACTCAAGTATGGCTGGTGTTGGTGGATAGGGCTTGTATTCCCCCAGTGGTACAAGGTCATCCAGGCTCACTAGGTCCAAAGGTGCTGCGTTTAGCTGATTCTGCCTTCGGTGGACTGTTTTTCATAAAGCCTCTGTTCTCACAGTTACAGCAGGAACCACTGAGCCCAAGTTATGTGAACGTTTATGTTGCTATTTACTTGGAAAGGGATGAATTTAAGGAGACAAAACACCACAAAGTGCTCCAAGAGCTTGTCTTTGAAACCCACCTGGTCTGTCACAGTAGAACCATTAGGAAAAAATCCTGAAAGATCAGAAATTACCTGCTTTCCACAGCTCTTTACTAGTCTGAGAAACATCTCCTTTGTGGACACAACACTATGGAGCAATGAAACACTTAAAAATCACATACCTCGCTGTACTAACTTTTAATCATTTACACAGGAACAGACATTTTCCTGCTGCAGGTATGAAATTCCATTAACAACATCCAGTTTGCACTTTACCCACTAAGACAGAAAACAATCACACTAATAAAAAGGATATCAGCTTTAGCAAAGTCTCTTATCCCACACTGAGGTAATCCTGGTGTGTTCTGCATGTAGAAATCCAAGTAAAACCAATGGGCAAGTTCAATTTGAAAACATACTCTAATTGCATTGTCTCTCTCTTCACTTGGAATATGCAAAATAAATCGGCTGCCAGGAAAGAAAGGAGAGTAAAGATTAGTCAAATCTATTGATTTAAATAAATCTAACAACCAAGATGCATTGTAACAGTGGAATTTGCAGTCAGCTAGCACAGAGCCGCAGAGAGCAAAAAGTTTTCACATCACAGTACTAATACACAGCTTTTGAAGTCAAGAAAGAGAATGGATCTTCATATGGCTTCACGAAAAGTCCATTATAACACACCAAGTAACTGGTGTATTATAATGGACTTCAACTGGTGTGAAAACCGAGAGGGCAAGAACATCCTACAAAAATGGCTATATTACAGAAATTAAAGCATTTTAACATGTCCAGCAGAGAACGTCTGCACACTCTGATAATAGAGGTCAGTGTTATTTTTTCCTGGACAAAAGTTAAACACAGCTATGTTTTTTCACTTAAAAACACAGTAAACTATTATTTTATGTAGATTTTAAAATTCAGTACATACTGAATTTTATCACTGTGCGACAGCTTATTTGACTTAAGCAGAAGTTTCACTCATATTTGTAAGAACAAAAGAATTTTATCTAGGAATTTAAGGCTACTCACAGAATTGAACTTACACCATTTGACAGAGATCTTCCACATTCAACTTCTGAGTACCACCAGATAAATTCCAAAAGCACATATCATTGTCAGGACCAGAAATACTCAACACAGCTTTACTTAAAATTTGATGAGTGTAAATCGTCCAGGGATGTCAAAAACTGTTGCCTCTCCCAGCCACCTTGGCCAGGGACCACCTCTTGCCTGGACCTTGGAGCCCAGCCCCAGGTTCGCTGCTCAGGCTGAGGGACATGTACCCCAGAGACACACACTGAACACTAGCACAGCTGGTCATACAGGCTGCCACAGACTAGGTGTTGCCTCCAATGGCACCTACATACAGGACTCCCACAAAACACAGGCACAGACAGCCAACTCCACTTCTCTTCTTCAGCTGTTAGAAGCAGAAGGTCTCTAGTGCATGCACATGCTGGACAGCTTCACAAGCATGCAGATCATTCATGGATCCCTCTGTCCATCCAATACTCCCGCCCAGACCCTCACAGCCATCACACAGATGCCTGCCTCAATAGCTGGTCCAGCTCGAAGTCTGCCAGTGGGTACCTATGCACAATAGGTTTGAGGCAGGTAAGACACTCACACTCCCAGCAGCTGGCACCAGGCAGATGGGCCATGACCCACCAACCCACAGTCCTGCTCCAGCACTGCTCAGAGGGAAGGAGGTAGAGAAGTCAGGAAAGATGGGTGAATGTGATCCTGGGGAAAACTTGGCTGCCCCCCCCCCCCCCCCCTTTGTTTCTCTCTATCCCAATCCACTTTAATTGGCAATAAACTAAATCAATATTCCCCAAGCTGAGTCTGTTTTGCCCATGATGGTAACTGAAAAGCAACCTTCTCTCTCATCCTGAGCCACAAGGTTTTCCATCCTATCTCCTCCTCCATCCTGTTGAAGAGATGAGTGAGTGGCTAAAGAGGGAACTGGGGGGGGGGCCAGGGCGTTTTTTCCTGAAGTCAAAAGATGAGGTAACAGCACTTGCTTATAGGAGAAACACAGCACCAAGAAGCCCCAGAACCTGCATTAAGACTCCGTACCTCCACTTGGCCAGTAAAGAACAACTCAGTAGCACAAGACAGCACGACAAAAAACTATGTGGATATCTGTGCCTTGTTATTTAACAGAATGGGTCAGAGTAGTCCTAATACTGATCCTTAAACACAATAACTTATCAGAACTAGAATAAGTTGTATCCTAGCATTGTGCAGTTCTAAAATAGCCTAGGAGCTCAACAAATGTTTGAGGACATTGCACACCTTAGCTTTCAACTTGTTTTCTTCACATGTGACAAGTAACATTTCACTCTCTGAATGAGAAGGGAAGTGTAACATTTTACTCTGTGAATACAAATTCTAAGTGTAAAAGTCTCTCAACTCAGTTTAC
>NW_008614504.1:0-1394 GCF_000691845.1 Merops nubicus | reverse complement strand
GGAAAGACCGTGACAGCTTGAAAAAAGTTACAGAAAGTGCATTAGACTACTGTTTTTAATTTTACTTCTGATATCCTTAGGAGAATAGTTTTGCAACAGGAGCATTTAACAAACACCACCATTATCACCAATTCTCACACAGGCCCCCATAAGTGAACACAGAAGCATACTTGTTATTTGATACTGCTGGAAAAAGTTGCAAGCTTTTTTGGGTAGTGTTGGGATCTGGTGTTTTGGTTTTTAAAGAGCTATCTTACATTGATTCTGTAGTACAGATTTCAGTATGAGGGTCTGTGAAGTCAGCAATGAATGTTCGACTCTGAAGATACCCATTACAGCAGGTAATGTTATACGTTGAGCTCCACAGGACAAAGAGCAGGGCCTGAGAGCCCTTCACTCAATGTACTTGATTTAATAAAGCTGTCATGCAAGAGAATTTTAGTAAAGTGCATTTAAAAATTCTACGTTTAAGCTTAGCTATAAACTGCATTAAAGTGTTATGTATTCCACTGCTCACAGCAGGGAAAAACACTGAGGTTAATATCACAGAGAGCATCCACAAGTACACATGAAGCCTCCAGGGTCTGTTTGGATTTTTTTTTTTTCCCCTACACATAGAAGAAATAAGTACTGTATTCAATTAAATACTTAACTTGATGCTGAACGCTGCAGTTGCTACGAAACAGCCAGACTTCACCCTCAGCAAAACACATGATCACACAAACACTGCAAGTGAAACTCTGTAAAAGCAACATCAGGCCACAAAGACAGCCTAAGAACTTAATCCACACCCTCCTAGAAGTCCAGGTTACCTCAAAACTGAGTTGCTTTAAGTGACTACAGATAAGAAAATAATGTAGAGTTCTTGCCTAATTAACTATACAATTGAACAGTGTTTGTCAACTTAAGGTCAAAATGGATTGCTACTAAAAGAAAACCAGCCATACTGTACAGTACCTAAAAACTTGGAAGCTTTAACTCACAACTGCAAAAAACAATTGGTGTGGTAAAGGCAACCCAGCAGTACTTCATCTTTTTTTTAACCTATCCAGCTCAACAAAGAAACAAACAGAGGAACCACCACAATGCCCCCTCAGGACCCAGCACCAGCCATGAGAATTACCTGCAGGCACTAAGACAGCTGTAGCTGCCCCCAGCAGATAAATGATTATTATTATTTAGACTAATAGGCTGAATTATTTGGAACAGCTGCAAGTGATCTGAGTACTTACTCCTGAGCCTGTTTGAGTAGTCTCTATGCGGCACTTCCCTGAACCTCTCTGCCCAGACAGAAGCCCCTGCAAGGAATCTAAAGAAAGATTATTTTGGTCCATTTCTCCCTGGAAAGACCAGCAAACAGGAGAAGACAGTTTCAGACTGAAGGGCATCCCTCA
>NW_008614503.1:49628-49922 GCF_000691845.1 Merops nubicus | reverse complement strand
AATCATTCCTCCGGGCACTAGGGATGTCCTTCATGTTATCAGTGGTGCTGCACGAAATCTGCAAGGCAAAATCTTATTCCCACAAGTAACATCTATTTGCTGGGACACGTTCCCATTTTTCTTGCCTGGGTCTCATGATTAGGATGGTGCTGTCCTTCCTACAGCTGTTACTTCACAAACAAAGCCACAATCCCATGCCAAATGTACCAGAGCTCAGCCAAAAGTTCAGTATTGGTTATGGTACCTGTTGTTCGAGGGGTACAGGTCAGAATATTGCTGTTGCTCATGGTTCCC
>NW_008614503.1:0-49466 GCF_000691845.1 Merops nubicus | reverse complement strand
ACTCATTGTTATCAAGGCCATCAATCTTAGCAAAGGGTACACCATCTCTCAACAGGGGAGTAAACAACTGTCGTTGAGACAACTGCTGGCCAGTGTTTCTACCACGTCGGGTGTCTCGATTCCCTGTACGCTCCCAGGTGCCCTGTTGGCACCAGAATTCCCGATAGCTGTGATACTCCTGAGGACCCCATTCTCCCACATCACCCAATTGATGCATTTTTTCCATAATGTCTCTAATGGGACTCCCTGTCTCACCAAGTAAGAACATTCTTATAAGCCTGTGAGGCAGTTCTAATAATGGCATTTCTCATGGGTACAGACAACCGAAGTTGCAGGAGGATATCAGCATGGTCTATATGAGTAGCCAGCTTCATCCCTTCTTCCTTCAGTCGCTGTATTCCGTCCTGTAGAGTGTACCATGGCCGGTCAGAACCTGGCCAGGCAGTGTCTAGGGGGTATTTCACCTTGCACCCGACAGCGGCTAAAGCCAACAGATTAGTACTGGCATTATTGGTTCTAAATGCATTCTGCACCAAAGGGTTTGAACTCAGAGTCACGAACTTCCTGCAATCCACATTATCCAGACTAGTCCCCGATGCTCCCTGATCATACAAACGGACCATCCAAGTAATTAGGGATTTACCTGGCCTCTGGCTAAACCGCGCAAAAACGTCAGTAATTTCCTGCTGCGCAAAATCTTCCATGGTAGGTGCACTTACTGGTGGTTCATTTCCTGAAAATTCCATTTTCCTCCTGATGACCGGTCTCACATCTGCAGAGTCATCTGAGGCACCACCCCCATGAGACTCTGCAGGGTACCAGATATCATTATCCAACTCATCAGCATTATGATCCACCTGCACAACCTCCGAATGGACCTTCTTATGGGCACAGTGCCCCCGTCTCTTTCCACGCTTACACTGGGCAACCTGCACTGTAGCCTTCTCAGGCACAGTTTGACCAGCATCCAGTTTATCAGTAAGAACCTTAATCTGAGCTCTCATACAGGAACATTCAGCCAGTCAACCTTAATTTGGGGGCTCGGGGTTCAAACCCCAGCATTTCAAATGTGCATCAGTAGTTTGTAACTTTAGCAAGTCACTCTATGTTGCATCTGATGGGGAAGTCAGATTTTGTTAATTTATTGTTCAAGTACTGCAAGTGAGATTTTGCACCTCCTTTTTTCTTAATATTAAAAGGTATCAGTTACTTACATTTTACACAATCAATATATACCAATTGAGCAGTGTTAGAAAAATCACTTAGCTGGCCTTAGGTATGTCTACCATTTATATGAGCAGCTCTGTGCTAAAAAGGTGAGTCTTGGTGATGGTTTGTGTTTCAGTAAAAATCAGTCATGTTTATATGTAAAATAAAAGGAGTAAAGATACTTTACAAATGCCGAAAGATGTTTTTAATTTGATAACTAACTACACCTAGAAAAAACAGGATTTCTTGAGTTTGGATTTTTATTTTGTTTTAGTCTTGTCATGTTTCCTTGAGTCTTCATGTGCTTTGATTCTGGAAAGAATGTTTTAATTGGGCAGTTGGTTAAATTTTTATATGCACAGGATTTGTTTTCATTTTGTTTTTTTATCTGTTGACATCAGTTCTGTGTGTCATGTTGGATACACTTCAGGGCAGGAGCACTTTGTATGTACTTAAGGGTTGGTTTTTTTAACTTCTAGAATTTTTACAGTATTTGTTGAAAAAGCATATTTTGAATTCTAGGAAGTGATAAAAAATGAACTGATCCTACTGAAGTACTTGACCCTGTCTTGTCAAAGCAGAATATGTGGAAATTGTCCATGTTTATGTCTCTGGAATACAGGTGTCTTACACAGCTACTAAGTGATGCTCACTTAAAGTACACGCAGATGTGTTGTACAGTGTACAGTAATGAAACTGTTAAACGTATACATTGAAAGGTGTCTTGTTCATTCTTTAAACACATTTCTCTCCCAAAATAAAAGAAAGAGGTTTCCTATGTTGAATATTTGAATCTGTACTTTGAAGGGCATCTGGAAAGGAAGAGTTCTGTGAGACTGTTATAGTAAATAGAGTGAAAAGAGCCAATGCAGAAGAAAAGCTGTCCAGATTCCTTGCCTCTGTTACATGCCTAAGTATCCCCTTGATGGAGGTTATATTCCTAAGCCATTTCCTGATGCTTTGTACCATTTTCTTTTCTCTTTTGTGAGACACTCAGATCCTGTGAACTGTTTTCTTTCTGGTCCATTTTCGTATAAGTAAATCTGGAGTTCAGTATAAGCTTGCTTTTACGGACTGGAAGTGTGGGGGTTGTGGGTGAGCTGTAGTCAACATATGTTAGTCTTTAACTGAGCTTTTTAAAAAAAAGCCCAACATGGCCCTCTAAGTCTTATTTTTCCTTTCTAATTGACCTAACAAAGAGATAATTTTTTAATCCGTTGTAGCTACAGCTCTTTCAACACTTCATCAAGAAGGCAGTTTGCATATAAATCTATTTAGCATAGCTGATGCATCTCAGTATTTACACAACACTTGGAACAATATGTGCTGGGTCAGATAAACAAGAACCTTTCAGCTATCTGCTCCATTAGCCTTAAAGGTCAGTTTAACCTGCCAGCTAAATGAGGCACACTGCTGCTGTGGATCATTCCAGTGGGGCAAAACCACCAGAAGATAGCTTTGATCTCAGCAATTAACCCTGTGGTGTAAAGGCAGAAAATACACAACTGAGGTGTCTCAAAGTGCTATTCATTACTACCCAGGAGTAAGTAGTCTCTTCAACAACATATCCGTTTAAACAAGTTAAGAAAGCAACAAACAAACAATTTTTTTATGGCTATTACCATATTCATAGCCAAAACCTAAATAAATGTAGTTTGGTTTTGCCTTTTTTTTTTTTTTTGTGGTTTGTTTGGGGTTTTTTTGTTTAGTTTTTTTTTTTTTTTTTTGGTCAGCTATGTGTGTTTATACATCTGTACATTTTTAAATCTCTTATCAAATGATGATGGAGTACCTTCATTACCACTGGCAGACAGAATCCCTACGCTATTTTTTACTTACTTTTCTGAACCTACTGAGATAATTTCAGTTTGATTCAGCAGGCCATTAGTCACACTGCAGATTGAGGTTAATGGATGCTGAAGCATATTACTATCCAGTCCATGTACCTCTCACATTTCATGGCCTCTCCTCCGTATCAGAAAAAGGGATGTTCATCTTCTAATAGCAGCCCAAGCATATTACAGTATTAGTCAGGACTAAGAGTATTCGTTCCCTTTTCTCTTTGAGGGAAGAATAGAGCACAGAATACAGCGCAGGAGCACACCCAATGCCATTTCAGCTCCTTTAGATTGCACTGTTGAGCTGGGCCACCCCACTGCTGTGTTTCATCAGCTGCACAGCAAGTTGTCTTTGGAATTGGTGTTCAGGATGTCAGTACAACATCCTGACAGTTCCTGCAATTGTGTGTGCTGAGGGATGTGCTGGCTTCCACACTCCAGCTCACGTGTGGGAGATTCTTTCTGCCTCGTGGAGGTACCCGCCTCTAGTGCATGATCTGTTTATCTAATAAGGAATAACACCCAAATTTAAGTTGTAGAATTGCAATTGAAAGACCCGGGAAGCCCTCATCGAATCCTGTCTTTTGCACTTTGATGGTGCTGAAAGCTCCCACAGATGTATCTCGTAAGAAGCATCCTTAGAGGAGTTGCTGCTTTCCTCTGCCATTTCAACCTCAGCATAGTGTACCTGAAACTTTCAGAGTAACGCCTTTATTGTAGAGGCTTCTCTTCCTCACCTGCAGGGGTAGGTGGAATCTCCAGCACCAGCTCATCTGATAAGGTGATCTTCACCAACAGGTGGTAGAACTATCACACAGTGCAGTTGATATCCTGTGTCAATTATCAGTATTTTGCCATTAACATTATCACAGTCATTAGCAAGGTTATTTTGCAGCCAGCTATTATCATAGGTCCTATTGTTCTGCTAATTAGGGTGCTGTCTTCAAGACTAGATGCCTCAGGTTCATTGTGAATGTGGCTGGTCAGTAAGGGTTCAGAGAAAACCCTTTGGTCTCTAAATGCTCTCACCATCTTTTGATTTTACCATTAAAGGTAATGAGGAATTTGAAAATACAAATACATACCCATTGCACTTTTTTTAATATGCCCTTAAAAGTACTGTTTGAATATTCTGTAGTTGCTAACATACTGAGATTGCCTCATCTGTGTGGCAGAGTTTGGAAAAAGGTATCAAATCCTTTGAAGTCCTTAGGAAAGTCTGGCTTGCCTTAGGTTATGTTTATGTGAAGGATGAAGTTTTATTTGGTGTGCAGTAGCACAAGGAAATAACCAAGCCTTGAGCTTAAGCTCTGTGTTTAATTGCTGATTAACGATAGAAATCTAAATGAGTTAGAATTGGTGATGCTGGCTTATTACAGGAGAACACTTAGAAGATGTAGCTAAATGCAGGTATTCTTTTCTCATGGTATCTTGCATTTTTTTATATTGCCTGCATCCAAGCTTGAAATTTCCTTGTTAATGAAGAATATGTTCTTAGCATTATTTGTTGACTCACGTTACGAAATGCAAATGGTTTGAGAGATTCTAATTTTTGATTTTAAGAGAGTTGGCTCATGTGGGCAGTAAAAACCAAGAAATGCAAAGAAATTCAGTAAAATTAATTCCCAAGGGTCCAGCATTTCTGTGAGATTTTAGGCAAAACTCTTGACAGTAAAATGTTTAACTAAAGTACAAATGAAAAACCTCTCCTATTCGTGTCAAATGTGTCTGAGAGCTAGTATTTCTTAAAAACCTTTTCAAATGTGAAAAATAATTCTAGCATTAGGCAAGCATTGACACTGATCCTCTCCTGTGAGGTGAGTTTAGCTTTGGCTTATCCAAGAGGAAGGTACCAAAACGATGGAGCTGTGCAGTGCTACTAGGGTAGGTGTTGCTATTCCATAGCATTGTCCCTGCTCTGCCCCATTTCCACTACTCAATTTACCCCTTTCTGAGCATGAAGTTCCCTTTAAGACTTCCAGGTTCAAATTTATTTTAGAAATACCTCAAGCCCACGTTTCTTTGGGAGATTATATTGTATGTCACGACATTTCCCTAATGTGGATTTCCAGCATGTAGGAAATACTTCATCATTAAGGGTTTAAAATTTGTAAATTTAGTGTGCTGAGACTACTAGAAGAATACATTTTGAGAGGCAGTGGGGTGGAAGGGGAGGTAGGAAGCAGAGGTAGAAGCAACATCTGGAATATGAACTTTTCCCAAGTTTTTGCTTTCCATGAAGATTGTGAAGCAAGCTGGGTTTTGTAAGTCATGTTCTGAGCTGGATTACTGTGATGGAGTAGGCTTTGCCCTTCTGTGGTGTTACACTTGTTGAAACACTGTGTGGGGAAGTCATAGAGCAAGTGGAGAATGGTGTTAACCCTTCTTGCCCTATGGGTTTATGTGGCACTAAGAGTATGTCACATAAAAAAAGAGTATGCCACTCTTTTTACTAAGAGTAAAAAGCAGACAAGTGGGTAATTGAGTATAAGAGAAGGAGCATTTCCTCCAGTCTAAGACAGAGCTTTAATCCAAAAGGCTGCCTCATACATGTTTTTTTTCCAGCCTTTTGAGATTTTCATGTGCCTACGATATTTCTGCCCTGGTGACAATTAATTGCTTTGCCCTCATTGATGCAAGAGTGCTGGTAATCTCCTGGGTAGCCATATGGTTCACATTTATTTTAATGTGTCTTTGACATCAGGAGAATAGCTGAGACAGCAGAAGAAAGTGCTTATGTCTTGGAGTTCAACCAGAACTGAGATAATTTGTGTTTCGTAATCAGAGAACTACTGGTTTTCCCAGTAAAAAAAAATGTTTGAAAAACATGATGTTCTTAAATTGTCATTCCTATGAGGATTCTGTAAAATTAGAAAGCAAGCTTTGCATTTCATAGGCTAATACAGCCACAGTGAGATTCTGTTTTAGCCACTAAGTGCACAGAGGGAAACACTCTGTCTTTCACAGGTTCATACGTTGCTTACCTGTTTCATCAGTTATAATTTATTAATATACAAACGAGACTTGAATGTTTCTCATAAGGATACACTGGACTGCTAGTGTAAATATTGATTTTCCCGTTTGGAAAATGACTTTTCATGGGATTTGGGAGTTGGATGTGGCCATGATGTCATCCGTTACCAAGACGTAAGAAATATATTATGAACAAATATGATAAAAACATGATTTTCTGACATGTGGAAAGAGGGAGAGGGCTGTGTCTTTTGTTTTTCACAAATTGCTAAGTAATGGTAATTCTCAGGGGACAGAGCACAAAATAAAGTGTGAGGTGGAGAAGGAAGGGGCTGAACTTTATACCAGCTGTGGGAGGAGGTAGTGGCTGGGGATGTTGGGTGCAGGTGGCACTTATCAGTGTTTTCCTCTTAAGCTTCTCTGGATGGGGGACTTCCTAACTTGGTTCTTTCTCATGGGTGGGAAGGGCTAGCAGATAAACAGCTTACCCCCACATGCAAAGGTCAGTGGGAATCTCCTCTGCTTCTATTGGAAAATAGGTTTCCACAACATGCTATGAGGATAACTTGGTGTGTGGTATGGAGAGGAAAAAAGGGCACACAATTTCAGAAATTGGAGTGCTGATGATATATATAGCTTTGAATAAGCTGTGGAAAATGATCTAGTAATAAAATTCTCCAGCCTCTCAATAATACATAAAATGAAAAATAAATTTTATTTGCAATACAGAAGATAAGTACAAAAAAACCCTTACAATTAAGAATAAGGGGATGGCAACCATTATTTGAAACTGACTTAGCAGCAGGACTTGGTGGTTATATTTCTTCCATATAACTACAACACTAAGCAGACAGTCTCTAACCATAGTATTCTAGTTACATTAAAATATTTTACAAAATATTGACTTGTTACAAATCTGTGTTGCTACATCTTTCTTCACTCTTGTCTATTCACACATTTCTCTAGAGATACATTTAAACTTTTCTGCTGTATAAATTACTTCATTCTCTACTGTTGATCATAGGCCCTTCTTTATTCTTTAGCCTCACGTGATTTAAATGGCTCTCATTTTTCTCATCTTCTTTGTTGGAGGACTCTTTTTTTCCAAACCCAGAAAGTACTTCCTCACTTGCTGTGTTTTGTGACAGAATTCCAGCACGGATCAATTCTTTGTACAACATACTTTAGCCAGGATGAATCTGACAGGGAAGTTTTATTGTCAAACTGCTATTTGTAATATTTGCCCTTGTCCCATTAATCATCATTGTGTTGGAGATTTATGCAGCACAGAAGCCTAAGTGAGAACAAACAGCAGCTATGGAAGCTATTTTATTTTTAGACTGTCTTCAAAAAATGAATTAGTAGGGCCTACTGTTTCATGCAGACACATGGGATATGCTGTGTCTGGAAAAATCCTTTTAATGCACCTGAATCAAGTTATAGGTACTTAGAAGCTTAAAAAAAAAAATCTGAGGAGCACTTAGTCTTTCTGGTAAACCATCTTATATGCCATTACTGTTATTCACTGGGTGATAAATATTGTACTTTTGATAGATAAAACTTTACCATTTTAAACTGAAGCCATTTTAATAAAAATGGTGGTACTAAAAGTTATGGCTTAGTACAGGAGATGATTCTCAACTATGTGTATAATTTACCATCTGTGGGAATAACCGTCATGATATTTGTGTGTTTATTCTGTTTTTAATCTTTTGGCAGTGGATTTTCCCATGTCTAGTAAACCATAAATTTTGTAAAACAGTCTTAGAATTAAACCTTAATCTGTGTAGTTTGGAGGAGGGGTGGTGTAGGGCAGTGGTAATGTGTAGAAAAAGGTCTTGAAAAAACAAAGCTTGTGTCATGTCAGTGTGCAGCCTTATGAATGAATCACTGAAATCTGTTTCTTCAATGACTGCTGAACAGTTCTCTGTTCTGTACTACAGTCGGTGACTGAAAAAGGACCTTGCTGAAATATTGAAAACTGAAGTACTATAATAGAAAAACTTGATATGTAGCATTTAGGCATTGTGCCATTCTGCAGGTCTCTGGCTTGCTATACAGGTATTCTTAAATTTTTGAAACCTTAGCAACTCCTTGTATGCTCAATAGCCAGAGGAGTGCTTAAGCCACAAATTGTGCATGAGGAGAAATAGCAGAAATACCATCTGTAGTAATGAAATAAGTTAGAACTTCTGTGGATAAAGAGACTTGTTGTAAGGGAGGGGTTAATAACTAAGAAGAATAAGCACATCCTACTGTGTATGTGTGCAGGCACATCATCAACAAAGATAGCAAAGGGTAAGCACAAAGAGCAGCTGGTGTTTCCAGCATGTGTTAACCATAACCATGCTTGGGTTAAACTATTGTTTGCTCTTAAACATTTTCCCTTAATTCTTTTGGCCTCACCTTTAGGAATTTTGCTTACCATTTGTGCCCTAAATGGCCTGTGCTGTGGCTCTTAGCTTGGGTCAAGTGCTGCATGGATGGGGCTGTGCTGCAGCCAGACACAGCCCTGAGTCTGCAGCAGCTGCTTTTCCATGGTCAGGAGCTGATAAAGCCTACGGGACCTGACTTGACTCCATAAGGAGGCAGGCCAGTCACAAGCAGACTGCAAACTTGGGTTCTGCTAAGCCCAGAAACTGAGCCACTCAAATGCCAAATATCAAAATTTCAGCAACTGATATTATTTCAGATGTGTAATTTTGACAGTCCTGTTTGAAGATACCTATGTCTGAAATCCTTGTTCAGATACAGTGACCTTTTCTGAGAGATAGTTCTGTAGGAGTAATTACGTTCTTAATTGTATCATCCTTCCCTCTGATAATTGATGTATTTTTTGTGTTACAGTAATTGTGTATCTGCTCATAATATTTAATTCCATGTAATTTTGGACATGTATCTAAATATTAATTGTTTACATCCATGAGAATGGAGTATTTTTTTTTCCTTCTATGGAATATTTGGGACCTGTAGTATATAAATATGTTAAGGATTATGTGTGATCCACAGGAGAGGTTTAGGTGATGGTGAATGTTCCTGTTCCCTCTGGCATCATTCGCCATGAACTGCCAGACCCAAGGTGGTGACGTTCATTTTCAAAAAACACCTTCTTGTTCCTGTTGACAATATGTGTCCAGCAGCTGCTAAAAACCCACATCCCTGTCTAGCAGAGCCTGCCTGGGGTCATTATCACACTTTTTGCACAGAACAGTGGCATCCACTGATACTGCTGCTACACAAGCAGTTGGTAGGTATGTACTTTTTGAAACTGACCAAATGAGGAAGCCATTACTTGATATCTTCTGGATAAGTGTGGTGTTTACACTCTGTAAAAATAAATTTTTTAGGTTAGGAGCTTTTGCTTCCCTGCAAAACTTTTGAAACTGACTCCAGAGAGGCATGCAAACCTTACACAGTCTGTTCCTTCATTCTGAAAGGAGTTTATGAATTGATTAATGTCAGTATATTTCCTCTGGAATTTATTCCAATAAATTAGAAAATATGTATTTTGTATGTCCTTCTGTTCTGCCTTGAGTTAAACCGTGTCCTTAGCAGTGATTAGAACTGATTTGAATGTACAATTTCATGTACAGTGCATGCAAAATAACATATGTCCCTGACTCTTGATAAACTGATCTGAGAATCTGAGTTCTGACTGGCTTGAAGCAGAAGAACTGAATGAGTTATAGAGCACTTTGTCCCTGATGCTGGAAAATATTCAACATTTCCATTTAATATCTAATAATAATTTTTTTTTTTTAGGTCGCATGAAGGCAGACCTCTGCTTGGAGATTTTAGGAAGTATAGTAGAGCAAGAATATAGTGCATTTGCAGTGCTGACTGTGCTTCCTTTTGTGACCTTGGTTACTGATGTGGTTGCAGTTCTCCAGTCCCCTCAGTGACATTTTTAATCTATGCTTTGGGGTAATCAAAATCCTGTAATCTTTTGCAGTTCCTGCTGATCCGTTCTTGCAAACAACATTCTCATAAATATGAATGTATTCTGACTACTTCCTAGCAGTGACATAGAAGAGATGACTGTGGAGTTATTTGCAGAGCCTTAGGTCTTCCCTTTAATGAGCTCTTGGGTAAAACAGAAGCAAATCCAAAAGATGGATGTGTTTCAGAAAAAAAAATAATCATGTGAAGGCTCTGAATGTTTACATGTTTATTTACTTTGTCTGACTCGTAACTATAATATTAAGAAATAAAAGCATGAGCTCTAATGACATTTACAATAAATGCATATCAGCTCTCATGCTCACAGCTCTTCAATACAGTTGTATAGTGCTAGATTTGTAGTGCCAGTGGTGTTGCAGTTATAGTATGCCAGGACTTCCTTGAAGTTCAGCTTGATTTTATTTTAACAGTTTTTATCAGTGATATATAAAAAAATTCAAACAACCAACTTTGTTGGTGTGGCATTGGTCATTTGATTACTAAAAGTGATAAGAACTGCAAAAATATTGAAGAAATGCAGAACCCAGCTCATGACAACTGGTCTTACTGAGACAGACTGCTGATCGAACTTAGAGCATAACATAGAGCAATGTATGGAATTCTTATTCTAAATTTTGATGGCATGCATGTAGGCATACCCAGCTCTCCCCAGAAATCCACACAGTGGAGAAGCTCATTCATATGATCTAGTTTTTATCATAGATTACATTCTTTTTTTCAGCTGGAAGATTAGATAGCAGAGTCTTCTGTCCAGCTTCACCTTAATATTAGTGTGTAAGCATAATTATTCACCTGAAGTGAATAAAACTTCAGGTTGATTTTCTTCATGTATGGAATGTAGTATGATTCTTTAGGTATAGAAAGTAGTATAAAAATAGTATCTCTTCCATAAAGAGGTTGTCAGGCTTAAAAAAAAGGAAGCTGTTTCATTGCAGCTTTTCATATTCCTGTGAGTAAGCAATGTCAGAAGTTCCGTAGCTAAGGTCTAAAATAAATGAGTAAAAACGTAGACCATATGTGGTAGGTGCTGAAGTTTACAGATGAAGATTCAAAGGCATTTGCTCGCTTTTGTGATCTGTAGGCACAATTACCTTCTAGTTTCTCATGATGTATGTGTATATATAATTTCAGATTAACCTTCTATCTTTTCTTTCATTAATACTTTACTATAGTTTTATCTCATTCCATTTGTGGCTGGTTCATGGTAAAAAAGCTGCTTACCCTCCAATAGCTGTATTTCTTCTAAAATAGAGGCAAGATCCAGTTAAGATCCAAATAACATCAGTACTGTTACATGAGAAATGGGATAAGTCTCGGAATGGTTTATATACCTCCTTCAGCAGAAGCAGTATTTTTTTAATATGCATTTTCCTGTATGTAAAGCATGTCGGCAGTGAGGGTCCTAACTCAGAGTATTTGCTTTCATGCTAAATTGAAGGCAAATGTCACAATATCAAAATTACTTCACCTTCCAAACTCTAAAAATTTGGTTTTATTAAAAATAGTTTTGTTTTGAAACTATGGCATGTATGAAACAGAACAGGGCATTAAAACTATTTAATATCACACAGAATTAACACACAGCTGTCAACTGGCCTCTTCTAAGAAAATAATCCTGATTCCCCACTAGAAGCTTCCTATAAATATTTTTGACAGGTCCTGTTGATAGGAGACTTGCTTAAACTTGGATGTAAGTTTAAGCATGCTTAATGTGACAAAATTTGTCTTTTGGTTCCTCTGTGTGTATCCTACACTTTTTTTGGAACACCCTTTACTGAGAACATGTAAATGAATATAGGACCTGAGGTTATTTATCTGTTTTATGTTTATAATCTTATACACTCACAACATATCTGAAAAAGTACCTGTTATTGATATAGTAAACCATACTTCTGGCTGTTTATCAGTATTTAGGAAAAATAATACTATTTCTGGGTTTAAGATTATGTCAGTAGGGCAACTGTCTGTAATTTGGTTACAGGACTATATTTTCTAATATACTTGTTTTTCATATAGTTAGGTATATTATGCTATTTTTTGGACTGAGTTACTTCATGTAAAAGTATGAGTGTTTTACATTTGTGGTGATTAACATTTCATGACATAATAATACTGGAGAATGTGTTATAGCTGTGACAATAAACCAGACCTGTTACGAAACCAAGCCTGAAGGCCGAGTGCTTCCAATGTCTAGAGACACTGCAATTTTACATTAGCAGTTCACATCATGTTTTTCTTACTGCTTTTATAGAATGTTTCTAAGTCTTTCAGGAGTGCCTTTTAAATCATTCTATGGCCTGAATTCTGGCGGTTAGGTCTCTCATTTGCACCTGCCCAATTGTAGCCTGTAAACTGCAAAGCAATGACTTATTATCTACATTCTCGACATCCTATTGCTGTTCTGCAATAAATAAAATAAATCAGGCTGCTCATCTTAAGAATCAAGGAGTGATTCTTATCTTTCTGTATCACTTGTGTCTTTTTTTTTCTTTTTCTAAAGGCTCACCACTGTTACTGCTGAGAAACAATAGATCAGTATCAGTATTGGAAGGAGTTACTAAGTGTCTGTAGAAAAAAGAATAATATTTAATAGTTAAAATTTGGCCTATTTTTTAAAACAAATCCATTTCCTATGATATTGTATATGTGCATAAGAAAACTGAGCGAAAGAAAGCATAAACTGAGCATGAGTGTAAGGAGAATCATGAAAGAATTAGAAAAGACTAGATTCAATTATTTGTCAAAAATTTATACACATTAGAATATATATATACATACACATACACGAGTATTCAGTGGGTGGCAGCAGAAAGAAGGATGGAGGTAAAGAAAAAGAAAAACATTTTTATAATGCTATGGGAAAACACAACTGTCTTGTACAAGAATTCCTGTTCTAAAGTAAACAATAATGTTCATGATGGTAGGAGTTTTTAATGGCTTCTAAGTTTGATTATATGGTGAATGTTTGTATTGTGACCTCCCCATTCAGACCACACACCTCAGGACTGTAACGTGTCTATAGTCAGGTATTGTTATGGTAACTGGAACTACATAACTGATGAATCTGCTATATGACTGCGAGTTATCATTCATACTGTAATCTGCATCTGTTCTAGCTTCTTCAATCCTGAAGAGAGACAAGCATAAGAGAACAAAAAATGTCCATTTTAATTGTGTTACTGTGTATTACTTCACGCGAAGGCAAGGCTTCACCAGTGTTCCCAGCCAAGGGGGGAGCACCCTGGGAATGTCTACGCGCCACAACAGCGTGCGCCAGTACACACTTGGAGAGTTTGCCATGGAACAGGAGAGGCTCCACCGGGAGATGCTGAGAGAGCATCTAAGGGAGGAAAAACTCAATTCTCTAAAGTTAAAGGTAAAATTTGTTCAAGGCTTTGATCCCAGCCATATTTATTTAAATGAGCAGTGTTGGAGCTATATGGACCCAATATCTCCGGGTTAACAAAACCTTTTCCTTTCTGTCAACTCCATTTTCAGTCAGAACAATGGCATTGGTTTTGGTTTTGTTTTTTTTTGTTTTTTTTTAAAATCTATTTTACTGAAGATATATTCTTGTTCAATATTAACTGCTGTTATAGCTGTTATTGATGTATACCTCAAAGTGCTTTACCAGGAGGTTGCTGTTTACTTCTTGTTTTCTGCAGAGAAGAAAACAAAGGAGTCATGGAAGTTAGCCTTGAGCAGGGTGTCCAGCAGAAGTGTGGAAGTGTTGGGAAGACTGATGTCTTTTGAGCCTTTGCAAAGTGTCTCTTTAGACAAGGGAACGTTAACAACCTGTGTACAGAAATTGAAACAGCCTATTTTCTTGGCCAACTCAAGCAAATGTGGCCAAAATTAAGAAACAGTAATACTAAAAATATTTTCTTTTTTCAGTGTAGTAATTTGTTTGATTGAGCATCTTTAATATTTCACCAAAGGATGTCTGTGTTAAGGAGGGTATGTGTCAGACAAACTAACCGGCTGTATCAGTTTAGCTAGTCAGAACAAATTTTGATTACAGTTTTGAAGCTCTCATGGGAGAGGAAAGAAACCGTGTAACTGAGTACAGGAGATTAGAGGAGGGGATTGCGTTCTTGGAAGTGTCCCTCTGCTTCTTTAAAACTGGTGGTAAAACATGTGGTTTTGTTATTTTTTTTAGTGGATTAAACACATCCTGTATAATGGATTGTGTTGTATATATTTTGGGCTCTTTTTCAGCTGAATCCTGTAGTTAAAAGTGAAATATTAGAACTGTAATCGAACTGCTGTGCTCTGTAGCCCCTTTTTTGGGATACTACTGCAGTTGTCCGGAGGAAACTGACACACCCACACCCCAAGTTTAAAAAATTACTTTCAGCACTTTTCCCATAGAATGAACTATGTTCATGAGTTCTATCTGAATTCCTGAGGAAGTGTGTATGACCCTTACTATTGTAATTACTTTTTTCAGTCTCCTAATTGTTTTTTTCATGCAAGTAGCTAAATAGATTCTTAAATAGTTTATAAAATTTGAACTGTCATGAAAAAAAAAAAAAACAAACATAAAACCAATCAGGACAAAGGCAAATGAAAGACAGATATTTGGGCAGGTTGGAAACCGAGAGCTAGAGTGTTTGTGACTTATCACTAGACAGAACTTAGATCTCTAAACATCTCGCATCACAGGATCTTCAGAGCATTGAGTGTGCCAGTGTAACCAACGGCACTTTGTAGATCCCTCGGCTGACTTTCAGAAAACAACTCAGAGAGGAATCCCCAGAGGATTGTTTAAAGAATAGAAAGACTTTTCACTTCCAAATATTTCACTTCCTTTTATTTTTATGGCTAGAAAGTAAATCAAGAAGAATCACAGGTCCTATTTACTTCTGAAGGCCGGGTGAGGTCTTTTAGCCTTCATCTATATGGAGCGCAGCTTGCATCTTTCTGATTTGATAATTCTCTTGTCGGTGATAGATGTCCTTTCTTCATTAACTTTACTCCAGCCCATTCTTTTTTTGGGACATGGACTCTACTTTCTGCTGCTCTTCCAAATACAACATGTAGTTCTGCCTCCCCAGTCACTTGTTTGAGTGGGTGATAATGTTTACTATGACTTCATAAGTATGCAGTGAGTAAGGAAAACCTGATCTGTGTTCCTCCCTCTGTCCTGATTTTAATTGTTTCCTTTTACCAAGTAGAAAAGTCCTGTCCTCTACACTTAATCCAGCAGTTGGTGGGATTCTTTCTTCATTGATCCTCAGCAGCTGATGTGGGAATAGTTTACTAGCATGTTCTGAGAATGGTGAGCTGACTGCAAAGTTTCAATACAAATATTAAGAAATTGTGTTTAGGTCTACAGAATCCTGAGAGTGGCTTAAAAATGTTAATGAAATGTTAATGGGTGTTATAACTTTTACTAGAGTAAAATATTTCTTCATAATTGAGAACATGTATGAAAACATAGGCAACAGAAAACTTCCTTTTTTAGCTATTCCATTAAACTGAGCTTAGTTGCATCCCTTTTTATACATTAGGGCTAAAAAAAAAAAAAAAGCCACTTTCCCTCCCAAAAGCAAATCCGGGACTAACTGAGTTAATAAAGAGTCATTGAGCATGTTTTATTTGCTTAAGACACCTGGGCCTTGTTGATTTCCTGTTATAGAGATGGAAAAACCGCTTGGTCATTCACATGGTTTCTAACTGAACACAGAAAGGAAACACTGTAGTGTTCTAAGGTGACAATGTTTGATCTTTCAGTTATGATCTTTAATGAAAGTGTGCTAATCTGAATTTGCATCAAAAGTACTGTACATTTGCACAGAAAAATGAAGAAAAGGAGAAAATGAAAGGGCTTTTCTTTCTGAAAGTCATTGTGCAAACAGTAACATTTCCAGTGTGATTTAAGTTGCCCTGTTTTTAAAAATTTTTTGCATTGGATTAAGATATGCAAGTCTGTAGGTAGAAAACAGTCTCTCTTGTAGAATTTGTTTAAAAACCCCAGAAATACAGGGATATATAGAAATTGAGTCTCCATGGTATTAGGTGCTGTTTATTATTTTACTTGGTAAAAGCGAAGAGCCAAATAAGTAACTTCTCTTAATTAAAAGCAGATGAAGACTGTAAAATCATCTTCAAGTCACTTTGGTTATTTATCACCAACATTTTGGTGTAAAAACTGTTGAGTGTGACATAAACAAGTTAGCCGCAGAGTGTGAAAATTGTAATAGCAATCTGGACATAAAAGCCATCTTGTCAAGATGAAAGGCACGAGATAGGCTTGAATACATTGTCATTTGAAAAAACATCATGAGTAAGCACAATAAATTAGTTGGACTAGTCCTTATTGCTTACTCATAATGTGTGCTCAAATTAGGATCTATTAAAATGATTAGCATGACCCTAGTGATGTTAAGGCTCCAGATATGTGGATGCAGTTTGTTTTCTTTGTGGGGAAATTGTAAGGAACAAGTTCTAGCCAGGGCAAGCAAGGGTACTTCACCTAAGTTTTTCACATTTTATGAAGTTGAAATGAATTTCACCCAAAGCCTTTACATATTCATTGGTCTTTGCCTTGCTCTGTTGCTATTACATTAACCTTTAGCTTTATGAGAGAAATTTTACCCATCTACATGCCAAATTTAATTCAGATGAGCAATATTATGACAATCAAGAGAACTTAACGTTCCCCTGAAATTCTGTATTGATAAAAAGAATTTGACGATTCTTGGTAGTCATCCTTCCGCTGTAGTTGCCCAATTACATGTTTGAGAAATATTCACATCTTTCATTTCATTAATTCATTTGCTCTTTGTGTGACAAAATGAGAAAAAAAAAATCAGAAGAGAAAACAAGGAAGTGACACAGCAAAGGAGTAGGGAGCTAAGGTAACATTTAAATGGCAAACTACTGTCTGATCCCACTTGGTGCCCGGGCATTTGCCTTCCTAGCCTGCTGGATGCATACAGTATTCCACATGTGACTGGAGCCCATTCCCTAGTGCTCTACCACTGTGTAACAGAGCAGTTAAGATTTGCAGGAGGAGGAGGAGAAGTTCAAGATAGTTTTGGTATAGTTCTATAGGTGCCTTTGTATGCTATAGAGTTACAGTATTCAGCTAGTGGTCAGGAGCCCTGAAACATCTTTTATTAAATAGTAATTGAATAAAATAGTAAAATAATTGCTGACGAGGAATTACAGAAGATTATTCCCCTTCCCCAGTTTCAAACTTAAATTCTGATGGACAATTAAATAACAGTGATCTGCTTGAGGAGTGCTTTGAGCCTTGTGTATTTAATACTGGAGAAATAAGAATTCTTAGGTAGGTAATACTCCTATTATATATTAAAAAAAGAAAGCAAAGAAACATAAACATACTGTATGGGGTTGTACCTAGCTAACAAAAAAAAAATTATAAAAAATACCATTCTGGATTTGAACATTCAGGCCAAGCTGCATGAACAGTGGAATATTCCCTCCCACTAGCTTCAGGCAGCAAATTCAGGATGCATTTAATTAGTCTGTAGATTTACCTGCTCTCTCTGCAGATTATACAGAGAAAGGATGATTTCTAATGTTGTCTTTCCTACTTTACTGAACTAATACACTGAAATACCTAGTGTAAATAATCTCTCTTTTGTCACAGGGCCAGACAGAACTGATTAGGAAGCTGTTGGCCCCTCTCTTCCTAGCCACTACAAAGTGAAATGAATAATTGAAGCTAGAGTAAGGAAACAAGCTGAAGGAAGCTTAAGAGGACATTTTGAAAATGCCTCCTGAAATTAAGATGAAGAAAGAGCTAGAAGTATATGGGCATGAAGTGATTTGAATGTTAGAGGGATAACAGACATGATAAATAAACTGAAACATGAAATAAAATGTAGGCACTAAACTCTGAAGTCTGCAGTTGTGGAGAAGGATTGAGAATGCATTTAAAAGAGAAGGAAAGAGTAATTGCCAGTAAAGTGGAGTGGTGGAAGTGGCAGAACACCTCATCGTGAACTAAATGCAGTGCTGACTGTGTACACAAACTGTGGGACTACTAGTCATGACACTGAGACTTTTCTCCTTCCAAATGAAGATTATTGCTTTTAACCTGACTTTACAATTCAGGAATAATTAGTGGGGTTTTTTGTTTTTCTGTAATTGTCTTACACAGTTGTAATAAATACAAAACTGCACTTACAAAAAAAAAAAAAAAATTAGTCAGTAGGAGTTTATTGCTGAATAATTCAATAAAACCGTGAATGAGTTACAGTCTAAAAGACTGTGGAAAGGACAAACTTACTATAAATAGGAAAATGAAACAGTTGTGAGTATAATACAAGCAGATTTTGTGGAACGGGTAAGATTCAGGACTGCTTTCTTTCACGTAAGAAGCATAGCTAGGTGGGAGATAACAGGATTTAGTAGCAGAAAAATGAGGAGTTATCTTTTAACAGTGATAATTCTAAAATGCCTGAACACTGAAGTGCACAAGAAGCAGACAATAGTAGTTATGAATTCAGTATTTTATCTGTCATAAAAACAAATGTTTGAAAACTTGAGATAGGTGAAATTTTCTGCAAGTAAATAAGGCAAAACAGAGAATGAATTTGAATGTCTGTTTTTCTGTAGGCAAGAAACGTCCTGAATACGTTCCCTGTGGGCCATTTTTCTGATGTCATGGTGTTGCTCATGATGACACTGTAAATGCAGATGAGACTTGAGACTTCCAGTGTGTAATTATCACATAGTTGCATCATGGATTTTTTTTTTTTTTTTTTTTTTTTTTTTTTTTTCACAAAAGTAGGAGGCCAGGTGCTTCGCTAGGGTGAATTCACAACTCAACAGTTGAGAGTTTTACATTAAAAGTTGAGAGCAGGGTGAACACTTGGAAGCAGTTTGGTTGGTTGGTTTTCCATTTTAAGGAAAATAATTTTGTAGAACAGTAATAAAAAGGATTTATTGTATGGCAAGATAAGTAATATAACTGCCCTTGCCTCATATTTGCTGTGTAATATGATGCTTAAGCTGAGAAACTTGAGACTGAGAAAATTATTTTTTTTCAGTGATTTTCATCATCTCTCTGAACTTTGTTTTAGCAGTTGATATTCTTGTGATTCTCAAGCAATTTTCTCTATAGAGGCATTTTTAGAAACCCTGTAGTTGTGTTGTCTGAGAGATATAATCAGTGAGCTTTACCATGAATGGGAAAATTAACTTTCCTTCAGTGCAGTATTTTTTTTTTCTTCCTGAATATATATGCTCCTTTCTATGTGAGGTGAGTTACAGGAGTATGATACAGGAGTGTTCTATCTTATGAAAGTGGCACTGGATGTTTGTGCTTGATGCTCATGGTCATTTAATTTTTGAGAGGTTTGAGAGCTGTACTATATATAGGTATCAATATAGTGCTTGGATATTTGCATCTACAGAGGCTCAAAAATTCATATCCCTAGGAAAGGAGCACAAGTCCTCTAACATACCTTTTTTCAAGATCCACCACAACAAGTTAACAGCTTTTTTGTATTCTTTTTTTTCTAATTTTATTAATTCATTAACTACCTAGGTATCCTCTGCATTTGTTAGCAAAGTACTAAAATCTATGATGACATAAGGCTAAATGGGTTATTTTCAGGACCAAAGAGGACTCGAGGGAATTTCAGAAGAGCTGTATGCATCAGCACTATGAAATACAAGTAAATCGGAAATAATCTAAGTAGAAAGGGGAAAAATTAAGTGACTTCCAGGCTTTGAATTCTCAACTCAGGAAGCAAATATAGGTATCTGCCCAACTGATTAAGTGGAAATGCTGCTTTGTGACCTCAGCTGTACAAACATCAAACAGCTTGTCTGGCTAAAGAGAAACAGAGCAACGAATTGTACATAAAATAAAGTTTTCACAAATCTGTGATGCATCGTAATCTGAAACAGTGTTGGTAGTATAATTACTATCTCAAAAGGGACATCATTGAAGAATATCAAAGAGCCCGGAGACAAGAACTAGAATCAATTAAGGGCAAAGAAATTATTTTATGAAACAACATAGAAAAGACTAGAATTTTAGAAGGGCATGAGATCTGGCAAACAACAACAAATGGTAAAGGACATAAAGAATAGATAAGAAATGGGAAACTTAGAAAAACATTAGCTTCTTGATAAATATGAAACTAAAGATGTGTACTTAATTCACATGTTAAATGTGAAAGAACTGCCCTTTCCTCCCATCTGTTACCATATGTTGGAACATGCAGAATTTTTACATACAGCTTTCCACATTCATTATGCATTACACATATTTACATCTATGACACATATACATATGTGAGTGTAGTTTAAGGACTTTGTTAATTGTTCTGTGCAATAGATGACAAAGAATGGTACAGTGGAATCTGAAGAAGCTAATACGCTGACACTGGATGACATTTCTGATGATGATATTGATCTAGACAACACTGAAGTAGATGAGTACTTCTTTCTACAACCCCTGCCAACAAAAAAGCGAAGGGCATTGCTGCGAGCTTCTGGAGTAAAGAAGATTGATGTGGAAGAAAAACACGAGCTGCGGGCCATCCGCCTGTCCAGAGAGGATTGTGGCTGTGACTGCCGTGTCTTCTGTGATCCAGAAACTTGCACTTGCAGTCTTGCAGGCATAAAATGTCAGGTAAATGCCTATATTAGTGTCATTATTTAGCTATCAAGGGAAGGGTGTGTGTGTACATGCACACGCACATACTGTTTGTGGTTAACATTATAACTACTGGAAGTTAATTAAGTTAATCATTAGATGATAACTCTTTTGGATCTCAATTTTTTTTTACTGCCCAGATTTAAGAATATGTAGTGTGAAACACAGTCTCCTTAACATCTTTATTTATTTTATAATTGGTTTGGGCACATTGTTTAGGGTTTTTCTTTGGTCATTTACAAATATTCTGCTTCTCACTTTCCTGTTCAGCCATTATTTAAATATGCAGATATGGACAACAGAAGAATCAGTAGCCTCCAGATTTTAGAAGGGACATTCCCTTTTATTTTTAGAGACAATTTACATACTATCCAAATGTGAATTACAGTGCAAACTCAGAGAGAAACAATGAATGAAACTCTGTCCTTTATTTAACGTGCATGATACTTAACAGTGCATGTGTTCTGCATTTAGGCAATTAAATGTGGATCTGCTAATACAGCAGGTAATTTTTCCTCTGCAGACTGAAAAGATATTTTGCATTGTACATTTACTTAGTGTCCTCTGTACAGCTGTAAATATCCCAAAATGTTCCCTAAAAGATGTTTCCACTAATTCTCCTGAGTTGTTGTTATACAGCCAAGTTGATTTCTTCCTGAATGTATTTTTCATCTTTTCTTAAATACAAGCTAAACTTTCTTGGCTAGTTTAAATTACATACTCTCTTTGATATTCCCATTTTCATCTTCACCTGCGGGGAAGATGTACTATATTGTGTTATAGGTATTACAGTGGAGGTGAAAATCATAGACCTTAAGTTATCTAATAAAACTATTCAACACAGGGATTCAGTCACGTACTTGCAAATTTAAGGAGCCTATTATTAGAAATGTAAGTTCTGCCCACAGTCTGTTGAACTTACAGTATTGCATCTGCAATTGACTGGAATATCTTTTAAAATGTATGTGAGTTTTTAGTTCCTACTTTTCTGTGGTCGTGTCCCCATTGGCAACTTTATAAAGGTATTACATATAATTCATTTTCTTTCAATAGGTTTCCAGCTTCTACTAGTTTTGTCTAATTTTAAAACTCTGTCTGGTAATGCTTTGGGCTGGATCTGAGCACAACATGAAGTCAAGCTGTAGCAGATGCATTAATAGAAAAACTACCTATTTTTTTGTTCCCCTGTGCAATGCTTTCACCTGTGGAACAGACAGATACTTTTCATACTCTGCAGCATCGTTGCACATACGGGTCCCTTTTAGTAGTGCTAAATTCCAGGGTTAACTCTGAATTATTGTTAGTTTTGACTATTCTTACAAGTACTTCTCCAGGTGACTCACACTTCACTATTGCATTTCCCTAGGCTGTCTAGGTTGTGTCATACCACCAGGCTTATGCTACATATCGTTAATCTGTATTCTGTTTTTTTCAAAAGGTGGATCGTATGTCTTTTCCCTGTGGTTGCACTAAAGAGGGGTGTAGCAATACAGCAGGCAGAATTGAATTTAACCCCATCCGTGTACGGACTCACTTTTTGCACACGATAATGAAACTTGAATTGGAGAAAAACAGAGAGCAGCAAGTTCCAGCATTAAACGGCTGCCACAGTGAGATAAGTGGACACACTAGTTCTGTGAGTCCAGGACCCCATCCGGTTGAATATTCAATTGCAGACAATTTTGAGATTGAAACCGAACCTCCAGCTGCAGTTATACGTTCTCAGTCAGCTGAGGACTTGGACTGCCCAGGGGAAGAGGAGGAAGAGGAAGATGGGAGTAGCTTTTGTAGTGGAGTTACAGATTCTAGCACACAGAGTTTAGCCCCTAGTGAATCAGATGATGATGAAGAGGAAGATGAAGATGAGGAGGAAGATGATGAGGAAGAAAAAGCAGATGATTTCATAGAAAGCATGGGCTCCCATGCTGATATGGTGCCTCTTTCTTCTGTCCTTTGTTACTCTGATGGAATTGCTGTGAATGAAAACCACTCTAAAAATGCCTCATACTATACTAACTCTTCAAATCTGTATTACCAAATAGAGAACCATGTTGCTGGCACAGCTAATCAGATTAGTGAGACTTATTCAGAAAGGGATGCTGTCAAGAATGGTAGTCTTTCTCTGGTGCCTTACAACATGACTTCAGAACAGTTTGTTGACTATACACGGCAATCAGAGGAAACTTTCAGCAGCCCTCATTACCCTTCTACAAACCCCTCAGTGATTGTTTGCTGCTCATCTTCTGAAGGTGATAGTGGTGCTCCATGTAACACTTTATATGCTGAGCATAGGCCCAGTCACCCTCAAGTGGAATTTCACTCATACTTGAAAGGTTCTTCTCAAGACGGCTTTGTTTCTGCTTTGAATGGCGACAGTTGTGTACAAGAGCACCCTGCTGAGAATTCACTAAACCTCCCAGAAAAGAGCAGACTGCACGAAGAGCGCATCAAATCACCCGTCGTAGAAACAGTACCTGTTTAATAGTAAAATTATTCTAGGACTGACCTCCTGTATTAAAATGCACTCACACTGGATTTCCTAGACTCTTACTTTTTTAAGAGGTAGACAACACTTGGACTCTAGTCAATATTCCAGACACATTTTGTTTTATCAAGCTACACTGGCAGTGGTATTGCACAAAACAGTTCATGTAAAGATTTAAATAAAAATAATAAAACTGTCTTTTGATAAAAATAAAATGCGTAAGTAAAAAACACACTCAACATATTTCAGAGTAGCCTAGCAATCAAAGTATGTGAGACCTGCCAAGCTACCTGAATCAAAGCTTCGTGGTTTTGATTGTTGGGCCTGTGCAAGATTGTTTAAAAATGATACTTTGAAATAATCATGTTTAGAGTCCTATCTGAAAAGACAGTAAGTTTAATGTGAAAGTAACTGCTGTACAAAAAAGTTTTAATTGTTCTGTACTGTATGTATTTTATTTATGGTAGTTAAGTACTCATCTTTTGATAAAAATGAACAGCCTGTTCATTTAAGCAGAAGATCCATAGGTAGTTACAAACCGCATGTCCACTTTTCATCTCGAGTACCTTGTATCTTCCCTTTTTTTTTTTTTTAATATAATTTCTGGTAGCTTATCTTGAAATACCTTTTTAGAGTGTACTATTTTCTCTTTTACTGTTCTTGACAAACAGAAGGGTCAGAAAGGGGGCATTTACGTCTTCTAGAAAGGTGAAGGGTAGACAATCCTCTGTTAAAATCAGTGGCATTCCAGAACTAGTACCCCCTTCCTAAATATGATCTTGTGTATAATGGCAAAGCAGCAGCTAAAGCTTGCACAGCACCTTTTAGCCCAACAAACATTCAGATACTTATGCACTTTAGTGCCATTTTGCAGTACTGTATTAACTGCGGGAACTGTGAACTATTTTGGAGAAATGCCATAGCTCCAGACTCTGAGGTGTATGTAAGATCTTAAAAATCCATTGTAACAAAATCTGTACGTTTTTCCCAAGCCAGTTTATGTGCCAGTAGGTAATTTATAAAAGGAGTGTCTTGCTGATCAAAGTTTAAATGAAGCATGGGGTGGGGGGAAAAAAAGTGTAAGTGTAGATTTCCCAAATATTTGGCAGTTTTTATGAAATATGAAACTGGCTTTTGTGGACTTCTGATCATATCTCAAATTTACAGAGTCTAATTATGAGGAAACATAGCTTCAGAAAATTTATATCTGCTAAAGTTTGCAAGCAAAATAGCATGTGTGTCACATGGATAGCCATTACCTTGTACTCCGTTTGTGTTTCAATGAAATGGGAATTAAAACACCTGCCATATCTCAGCCTTTAATTTATTGACCAACATTACTCTCTTCCAGAAAAGGAGGTATAGGAACCTGCGTTTCTCTACACTGATAATTCTGCACTGCCTTATTTTGATTTCAGACATTTTTGTTAATATTTAACATTTTTGTTCTTCTGACTGGAATTTTATTTACTATACATCAAGTGTGTTGAAATGTAGACCTGTCTTGTTTGGCAAAATAAGGGTCAGCATTTTAGTTTTTATCTGTGTCAAATCTAGATGGTTAACAGTATGCATTTGCACAGTGTAAAGATTAGCTCTGTAACTGTGACTCTTCTGTTTAGAAGCTTTTTAAAACATCATGTTCAGTACTCCAGTAGAAAAACTGCCAAATTCAGAATACGCTTTTTTACAAAAATAAGCTGACTTACTTGGTTTTATATGAAATCTGGGCAAAGAAGTTTCTGATTTTTATGCTAAATTAGCAAAATATTTTTACTCCATGTAGTAGCAAGTAGGTTTTTTATTTACTTGTTTCCACAAGAAGTCCTACGTGTTTTCTCTGAACTGCATTGAGAATCCCTAGTTCTCTGTGGACTGGATTCCACACTTGCAGCGTATGCCATCTCCTGGGACAGTGCAGTCCAGTTGGTTACCTGGCTCAGCAGTTCCTCAGCCTCTGCTCCTCAGTCACACAACACTTTCTCTAAAGGCTGAGAAGCCAGGTAAGCACATGTATTCTGCAGAGCCATACAGCAAATAATCATCTTTATTTTTAAAGACGAACATGTTCATTCATAAAGTACTGCATCTAAGAACAAAAAGAATATTATTCTGTTTGAGATATCTGTGGGCAAATGTAAAACGTCTCTGTGAACATAGGCATCTTGCATGAAGAGCAGGCTTAGGTCTGGTTCTCCCACTCCACACCATCATGAAAAGCACAAATCCCTTCTACTTCAGCTGGGACAGTTGCTGTGAATCAGGAACAGCTTTTTAACCTCAGACTGTGTTGGAGGCTCGTGCACACTTTACCAGAGTATTTCTCTCAGGGGAAAGTTAAATGAAATACTTTGTTTCATTATTCACCCCCTTACTGAGCAATAAATTATTTTCTTGGCCCCTGTGCTTTCATGTGAAAAATATCTTTAATAATATTAGCAAGCACAGTAAGGGAATAACTTTTTAAAGTACATTTCAGCTAGCTTTAAAATACTGAGAGGATAGCTGTTTAATATTTCCATTTGCACAGGCTTCAGAGCCCAGGCCTCCTTAATATTAGTATCTGTTCACTAAACTTCTGAGTAACTAGATGTATATGTTCCATGCCATTTGAGCATGGAACATATGTTCTATGCTACTACCTGATGGGTAGAACACAGCTGAATTCTCTAAAGCTTACAGCATAGTATAACAAACAGTATCTCATAATAGATAAGGTAGGGAAGGCAGTGACTATATAAGGAACTTGCACTACGCTATTTTCCCTTGTTTAAAGTAGCTAATTTGTGGGGATCACAAAGTAAAATGTACAGAATGAAGATTTATGTTAAAAAATTATTCTTAACTGCCTGGTGATAATGTAGCTAGTAATACCTTTCCTTGCTCCAGTCTCCTGTTTTGTGATCAAGATTTGAGATCAGGATACCAAGTAAACAAATCTTGTTTAGTTCTTGCAACAAGTTGCAAAGTCAAATCACTTCTATAATTCATGGAGATTTCCTGGTAGCTATGCTAATAATATCAACAAGCCTTACAAGAGAGATAAACACATACTGATTAAAAAAACAAAACGACCCAGAAACCTCTTTTTTTTTACTGTAGGCTAAACCTGTTCCCCAAGCAATTCCATACCGGATGATAACAAAGCTAAGACCTTTTCTAGAAGCTGTACGTTGACTAGTGTGAAAAAAAAAAAGTCACAGTCCTGACCAAACCAGCATAATTTAACTGTGAAATCTAGAGCAGGCTGTAGAAATCAGGTGAGGAGAGTCCCGCACCTTGATTAGCCATTAATGTTTTGTTTAGCCGAAAAAAGCACTCTTCATATAAGGAAAAATAAAATTATGTAATGGAAAATGTTATAATGTTATTTTCTGGACTAGTATATAATAATACATGATGTGTCCCCATTTCTCACTTGGTTACTGTTCCTTTTGATTACCAGTCTGTTATTTTGGGTAAGTTTTTTTTCTGCAGGATAAAAGTATAATGTTACTAAATGAAAAATAGCAGTCCTGACACAGTATATAATTTTTGGAAATATTTACTTTACTGATAGTTGTATCAGCTTTATTTCCCAAGATACCTGGCTACTGAGAATCACTCTAAGAAGTCAGGTAATAAATTGGTAGGTAGTTTATGATTACAACCCATAGTTCAGAAAAATTACTTATAACAAAGTCATTTCCCTGTGTTAAAACAGAGTTTTCACACCTAAGATCTTTGGAACCACACTGAAAACTGGAAGTCTTTTTGCCTGTAATGTGAACTTTACGTCTCTTGGGGGGAAAAAAAAAAAAGGCAGCATTGTTAAAGTTTATATAGAGAGCTGTAACTGATGTTAGAACTAAGATTAGAACTTTTCTGGCGAAACTGCAGCAATTGCAATTGTTTCCTAAGTGCTATAACTCATGCTCACTGCGACATCCTCTAAAAAAAATTAAAAGCTGGTCAGTAAAAGTGTCTAATATTTTTTCCTTATTTTAAAAAAAAATAATTCTTTGATGACCTGTATACCATTTAGATCAGAAAGTTCTAGATTTGCAAAGTTGTACTATTTTTAATTTACATGAAGTCCTGCTAGTGAATCATAATTTGAGTTGGCATTTACTAAGGCCATGGATAACACTATGATAGTAACCATCACTTGCTATAAATACGGTTCAGCCTGCTCTCTGAGCTGTTACTGGAGTCAGTTAATAATACCCTCTTGCCTTTTGTCCAAGTTCTGCAAAAATTGATTATAGTTTTTGTGGTCTTGTTACTGCTTACTGGATTGCTAACTGATCCAGATCCAGTTTCTAATCTTGTCTGGCTGTTGTATATCCATGAACATGCTAAGAAACTGATCCTGTAGCATTCCCTGCCTCTTTAACTGGGAGGATGTCTTCACGAAACGCACCTAGTTTGTTAAAGATTGTATACATACATTTGTATGCAAACCCAGATCTATATTATGGTTTTTAATACTTCAGATGTTCCTGACTCTTTGATAGAAATGAGATAAACTGGATAGAGTATTGGGCTGAGACAGAGGAGGCCTGGCTTCTGTTGGCTTTGCCTTTGTCTTGCTGTGTCATTTCCGTTCTCTGGTTTGTAAGGTACTTGAAGATGATATCATTATTAAAAAAATAATTCTACAGAACAGGCAAAATACTGGGTTTTCTTTATTTCTTTGTTTTTGCATCATAACTAGATTTTTGTACTGGAAACTAGGTCACTTTCCCAATAAAGCCCAGTTCAGCTCAGAAGTCACTAACATGAACCACAGCAAAAGCAAGCTCTCTGTTCCATGGACCAGATGAACAAGCAGATGTTTAATGATGAATTTCACAGTGAAAATTAGAATAAAAGCTGTGTTGAATATACAACATTTACCTGTTGAGTGCTTGACATTTGAGCAGCAAGACTTACAGTTTCCCTGCAGCACCACACTTGGCAGCAACAGGGCAGCCATATTCCCCTGCATGTTGTCTTTTGCCAGCTGAATCCTCACAGTTGATGCCTCTTGTCTAGGCTGCTCCTGTGGTGAAGCAGGTGCCCTTACTCAGAGCTGAAGCAAGAGGGGCCCATGCTGTTTTAAAAGGCATCTGCTAAATACGAAAATCCCATATTACAGCTCATGAGTTGTATGAACTCAACGTTGATTGGTGGCAGTTGTTTGATTTCCTGAAGCAAAGGATGGAAGAGGATGATAGGGGAAGTCCTTAAGTTTAAAGGTGTTACGTTTTCCCACTGAGGCCAAGTAGTAATTCTGTCATCTAACTTTATTATGGTTGTAGAAAATTTGATGTAAAATACTTAGAAAAACTACAGTTAACTCAGAGAATATATTCTATAGAATTTATTTCTAAAATATTAAACCTGATTACTATTTTTTTAAAATGGTAGAAAGCTACTGTTACTTTTAAAACAGAGTCTAGCTCATTAACCTGTTCCTTGGTATGAGAAATACCAACATTTGCCTGTTGAATATTTCAAAATTTTTAAAAAAATATTCCTTAATTTTGCTGTTCTCTGTAATCACTGTCCATATGGAAATTATTGGTTGTTCATTCCTCCTAAATCAGAGGCAACTTTTAATTTTGTTGCTAATAAATGTGCCAGAGTATTGTTTTCACTTAAGGAGGAAGGTTATAATGTCCTCAAGAACTTTCTGCTAGCCTAATGGCTGATAGCAAGAATTTTACTTTTTATAAGAACATCTAAATCATTAAATACCTGTTTTACAGCCCTGGTCTTTTTAATTCCTTCTTCCCTTCATCTTGGTGTCTGAGCAAGGTCTGTTGTACAGTAAGGATTTTCATTAGAATCAAGAACAAGGGCAGCTCTAGTGTCCCGACGCTATCTGTCCTTTATTTTGCTAAAATAATTCATTTTATTCTTCACTTAACTATAGACTATAGCTAGAACTGTGGTGAAAAACAGTTCCCAATTGGCTTTGAATAGGATTCATGAGGGAGCAATCCCAGAGGGGGTGTGTGGACTGTCCACACACACGCGAACAAGGAGGAAGCCTACCACACAGGCTGCAGAGATGTGGTGGGGGATCCTTGCCTTCTGAGGCATGTGGATCCAAGTGAAGAGTGTCATTCTTGATACAGCACAGCCCAGTACAGGATGAAAATCCAAGATTAGGAGAAGCAGAAAACCATCAGAGTGAAATGAAAAGTTTCCTTCAACTACTGTTTGATTGTTTTTTAATTTTTTTTTCCCCTAACATAAGCAATAAATAATAAATTTACACCCATTTGAAAATAGAATGTAATTGGGTCTTAAAAAGGAAAAATTAAAATGTGTATTGCTCTACTACTGTATAGTCTGATGAGGAGGCTTACCTGCTACACAGAAGGTTCCATTGACTGGAGAACCATATTCGTGATGCTCTGTATTGCTGCTTCTCAGCTAAGAAGATCATAGTCTTTCATCCAGGGCTGAGGGGAGGGGGTGACAAAAAAGTCAGAAAGCAAACAATTTATTTACTCAATTATCTTTTTTTGGATCTTAGCAACAACACATTTGTTTTACTTAGGTATTTTATGAATGGATGTCAAATAGAAGGAAGTCAAAAGAAGTTTGCCACACATGTAGGTTCTTATCTTAACTGTGCATTTTTCTAATGAGCTATGAAGACTGGATTAGCATTTCTCGATGGACAGGGAAAATACTGTGAGTTACAAATCAACATGACTGTTCTAATGCAAAGATCAAGATAGTCCTTTGTCTGGAGGCGTGGGTGTATACACCCTGGAGTGAGTGAGAGGAGCTTAGAAAGGGCACTTTGGAGGAAAAGAAAGATGAAAGCAAGAGGTAGATTGATGAGGATGTTTGTTTTGGGTTTTGGTTTGGTTTTTGTTTTTTTGTTTTTTTGTTTTTTTTTGTAAAAGGCAAAAGAAAAAAGAAATAGGAAGGAAAAAAGGAAATTATTATATCCCCAGAGCAAAAATGGAAAAGTATATGCATGTTCACTACAAGATTGCCCATGTTAGATCATAATATTAATGCCACTATTTAATATATTTTAAACCAACCATGAACTTGGTGCAAACAGGAAATATTTTTCCATACCAGTTGTATACAGGCAGATATTAAATAAGACTTATCCAAAAGGATGGAGTACAAACCACAAAGCCAAGCAACACCCTAGAAGCATTACTACCATATCTTTTCTTTGCCTTCGTCAACTGTAAAGTCATGTTCAGTATCATTTTAGTTAACTCTGCTGCCAGGCACATGATCTAATAGACGCTGTTTCTCAGAGAACAAGAAACAGTAAAAGCAAACAAGTATGTGTCCTTTTTATCAGCATTTTAGCTTGGGGTTTTTAAATGAGACTTACTATATTATGGCAGCTAATTCTTTTAGGTTTTTCTTTCCTTAAACTTTTAAAAAAATATTCTTTAAGAATAAAAATTTGAGTTAGATTAAGGTCAACCTTGCTGAGGGACTGGGTTATCACTGTAAGAAGCCATCCATCCATTTGGGAGTCTCTGATACACAGATTGAGCATGAGTTTTCAGCTTCTTGACAAGATTGCATCGCTATGTGCACTGGTAGCTGGTTCGCTTGAAACAAAACCAGAAACAAGCATGCTGTTTTTTCAAACCATTCACACAAATGCCACCCCTTCAGTGGTTTACAGTGCCCATGTAAACAATGCTTGACAGCTGGGCCCTGCTTGTAACTGATTGATTGTAGGCACTTCTATGGAAATATGTCTGAAGTGTAGTTTGTGAAACATGTTAAAAAAGTGTTTGATGTAAAATAAGCGCTAGACATTTAACAGTGCAAAAATAGTCAAAATCTGTAAATTACAAGTCCTTTCCTAAAAGCCTCAGCCTGTAATATTGTCTTAGTAAAGTTGATTTTTTAAGTTAAATTGCATTCTGGTGTAATAATCCTTTATAACTAAAATTATTAATACTAATGTGCTGGTTAATGCCTGTTAACAGAAAACATGGCAATTGGTTATTTACTACATTTTTTTTTATATTTAAAGTGTTTTCATTGTTTTAACAAATACAAACTAAGTAACATTTTCACTGTCTAGTCCAGCCGTATGTTTTAGGAGGTTCTGTGTGTGTGTGTGTGTGTGTGTATGCATATATATATGTGCATATATATATATATAAGGTACACACACACACATATTTCCCCAAAAGAATATAAAACTGCTTTTGAAATATTTGCTTGCAAGTGTTAATTAGTACACCACAGTATAGATTCAAAAGCATTTAAAGTGATAGTCTTTCAGACATATTAAATTTGAATGTCCATTTAAATGGGACTAGTAAAATTGTGGTGTAATTGAAGCCATTTGTTTAAAATTTGTACATCTAACTTTACTAATTTTTGAGAACAATAATTATGTTAAGTATGTAACATTTTACATTACAGATGTTCTTGCATACTAAAACTAGGGAGATCTCAACAGTAAAACAACATATTTAATTGGATTGCTGCTTTTAAACTGTTCGAAAGAGTGATGGGAAAGAAAGTCCATGTTAAAATCTGTACATGGAAAAAATGTGAAGCTTCTTGAACTACACATTTCCTTGATTTCCTTTGTTTTTTTTTAAACAACTTGTAACATCAAAAATGCCAAAGGGTAATATAAGCTACAATAATATTCAATAGAACTTAATCTAAACCTTGTAATAATTTATTCAAATTAACTGTATTCTTCTGTATTTATATTTTCGGTATTTATTATGAATGATATGGAATTTGATGTATTTATTGTGGCTTATTACTGCAGTGCATATATTACAAAAATGAGCATTTTTAAGTCTTAACATTAGGGTTTTTTGTTAATTAGTGGCACTTGTATTTGCTGTATTTTTATTATATATTGTACAATATATATTGTCCATTTGTTTGCAATGAAGTAAAACCGGTTTCTACGCTACATCATGGCTGCCAGTGCACTGTGCATCTTATTTCTACTATGCAGTCACTAGACCTTCCTCTTTCATCTAACAGACAGAATTAGGGTTTGTTTTTTTTTGTTGTTGTTTGAGGTTGGTGGTTGTGGGGTTTTATTTATTTATTCATCTATCTATTTATTTATTTATTATTATTTTTTATTTAATCCGTGTGTAAGTATTTAAGAAATGAACAGAAATGCCTTGGTAGGTATATCCATTTGCACTTTAATGATATTACTGCCTACGATTTTCTTTGGTCAGTGGAATAAACTATACGATTCATCTGCACCTATCATGGTGAATTTAATAATTTTCTATATAAATTAATGAAAGAATAATTTTCAATAGTTCGAAAAAAAATTTGCAACAGCTCTCTCCGGTGGACATTTTGGAGTAATGATAGAATAAATAATATCAATGGCTACAGTGGCATATAAAGTATACTGTTAAATTTCAGGACAATTGCTTAATTATTTTGAAAACTGATCAACATTGCTTCATTACAAAAGTAATTAACACTCCTAGGTCTCTGCCATCTTCTTGTTCTGACATTTATTAAAATTGAGCTGTACGTTTGTAAAAGGTAAGTTGTCCTTAAGTGTGCATTAAGAACAAATTAGGTATGGCTAAATGATTGGTATTTATAAGAACTGATAAAGATTAGATGTTGTTCTCCAGATTATAGAAAAAAAAAGTTCTCAGAGGATTTCAGGTATTTTTTTTTTTTAATTCATTAGGAGTTACACCAAATGGACTAGGACTGACATCTGTAATCAAACTGGTTTTTGCATTGCCATGACCTGTGGTTAACAGTGATGCTCCAGCGTTTGCTGAGCCATACTGACACAAAAGTATTTTGTAAAACAGCTTTTGACACCAGTGTCCTAATTCAAGACATCAGGATGCCAGTTCAGAAGTAAGAAGACTTAACACTAAGCTTCAGTTGTAATTTGTTCTATTAATAGTACTCGCACTAGTATAAATCAGCAGTTGCTCCCAAGGGTGATGAAACAAAATCCTCAGAGGTGGTGAGATGGTAAAGTCCCACTGTGGTTTATGGTGTTATAACCAGGTAGAGACATGAGCGACCAGTGGGGCCTCTTGTTCATGGCCAGGAGGTGCCTGGAGCCACACAACCTGAAGTCCTAGAACTGCTTTGTCCTGCCAGAAGTAAGGCCGAGCTGTCCTTGCATGAAATCCAGCCACCTTCAGCACTTGCACTTACTTCCCTGGATGTAGAAGAGAGCATGGTGAGATGGGGGTTAATACTGATGCTGGTGTTTCTGGTGGTAGCTTATGTAGCCATCTGGTTGATGTACAAATTGATTTTTACATGCTGTATATGTAATAGTGTTTCATTTTTCCCCTTCATGGGGGAAGAGAAAAGCAGAACACCATTGCTGAAAATGCTTTAAATGGGGGAAAGAAAGAAAAAAAAGGCAGTAAAAGAGCAGTAAACTGGTTTTCAACATCTGACTTATGAGAATGTTAAGGACGTCCAGAAGAGCTGTAGACAATGTGAGGCACCTGAATATGTTGGTTTTTAGATGTGTAATCTGGCATATTAAAAGGAAAAAAAAATCCTTGATCTGATTATCTTAGAAGAGAATAAAGGCCTTTGATTTACATTTCACTGTGTGCAATGAATGTGTCTGCACCACAGTCCTTGTACTCACTGAAATGTAAATCATAAGCTTTTATTCTCCTGCTAATAAGAGAGAAAGAAGGATGATGAGTTACAAAATGGCCTGTAGCTCAAGGGAAAATTCAATTGATTTTAAGCTGGTTAAGGTATAGGTATACAGCACCCTAGACTACTTGCCCTATAAATTAATTATTTCTCTCGTATGTCATTACTGAACAGTGTTTTGGACTATGCAGCAAATATTTCTTGGTTTCAAATACTAAAATGGGATTTATCTTGCACGAGCTTCTGTTTATATGGCTTAGATTTCTGTGCACACCACAAAATGCACTATGTATGCAGCCTGCAGAAACTATTTCCACATTTGTGTTTCAGTGGTTGGAGTGCTACAAGCTGTGGATAATGGCCAACTAGCCTTTGCAGAAAGAGGTCATCCACTTACACTGGAAATCACCATGCAAAAAAACCACTTTGAATTCTATTTCTTCAAGCATTTCCCTTGGACTTTTGACGCCCAGTATTTGAAATGCACAGAGTACCTTTTGGCCACACCTCTGCCTTTTCTCTTCCACATCAAAGGCACAGGCTGCCAAACCCCATCTTTCTTGTTCCAAGTTGCTGCCAACAATTGGGCTTGGCTCATGGCAGAGCTAAAGCAGGAGCCTACCTTCTAGGCAGGCCTAGCCAACCCAGAGAAACAAATTTGTGTTTCACAGCCAACAAAAATATTTCAAGCCTACACTTTAAACACAGATCTTGAGTAAGTCAATAGGTGCCCTTCAGCTCTTACTTTCCAGATATCTAGACAGGGAGGTAGTAGCCATGATTCACCCTGAGCTCACCAGCTTTCTCTCCCTTATTCCTTTTTCCTCTTGTTACACATTCCAGTCCCTTTTGAAAATATACCCAGGACCTGTTGGATTAACAGGCAGGCCAGGCTATTCAGTGAATGTGTCCTTGTCCTAGAGTAGCACAGCTGAACATCTTAGGCAAGTGTGCTGTGTCACTGTGAACTGCTGTCCCCTGTTGAATTACAGATCTTAGTATCTCACAGAAATATTTTAATATCAAAGCAAGGGTTGATACTAAAGATTTTTTTCAATTTTTGTTATTTTACTGAGCAGCCTTTAGAAGCAATTATAAAAAGTGACAAAAACATATATCAGTGTCTTCCTTGGCAACCAGCCCAGTAGCTAGCAGCCTGTCAACTGACCTGTTACTGGTAACAAGACATGTGGTGATTTCTCTGATTTTCAACCCATTGTTGACCACTTACCTTTCTCCTGACAGCACTGCACGTTTAAGTATAGATGGTTTAGCCAAGTGGTGAAGAAAGCATCTAGACTTCTCAGACCTGTATAATCTAGGAGGCGCTGAGGCACTCAAATCACTGAGTGAACTTTGGTGAAAGTCATCATTAAGAAACCTCAGCAATACTTTATGGCTCTAACCTTTGAGTTTTTCCTTAAAAGGCCCACATGTATTTCCTTGTGTGAATGCCATTTCTGACAATATTCTTCGCACCACAGCTTTCCAGATTCCTTGTTACTTCACTTTTCCAGCTTTTCCTCAAACTGCCCTTCATTTGTGCTACTGTCCCACACTCTCCTATAAGAAGCTGTCCTGTACTTTCCTTGCTTTTCCTCCCACATCTCTTCTTTCTCCCTAGTATTTCACATAGTCACTTTTCCAATTTCACTCAGTCCTTAACCACTCAGCTTTTTGCCTTTGTCACTGCTTTCCAATGTTATATTCCTGGCCATCAGGCTCCATCAGTTTTTCCTGCAATCAGATAGGCAGGCGGCCCCTTTTTCTTGAGATTTCAATGTGCCAGAAAATTATTTGCTTTTCCTTACATGAGTTAACATCTGCTAGGTATAACTTAACTTTCTTCTGCAGCTGCCCTCACCAGCCATTTGCACACAGCATGGACTCCTTATATTTCATCATGCAAATTATGTTATTTTCACTTCAGTCAATTACTAGTTTGAAATGTTTCTCCATCTCCTACATATTCCCCAGGAATTACTGCTAGCTGCAGTGGTTTCAGACCTCAGTCATAGTAACCGAACCTGGATGGAAAATTGACTACATGTGGCTAAGTTTCACAAACCACAAATTCACCCAAGTAGATCATCGTTTCTGCAGCTGCATTGTGAAGACTTTATCAACCTTATTGGTTGTTACTGGGCTATGACACATTGGGCTGTATGCCTTTTACACTCCCTTTCACGTTGGTAAAGCATTCCAACTTTCTGTTGCTTCTGAGCTCCCTTCCCCAACTCTTAAAAAAAAAAAATAATTTAAGGGAGGACAGGGCCTCAAACTCCCACTTCAGGACCTAGCTGGTGCTGGAGACCAGTCATAAGCCCATGGAACAGGGGAAGATGTGTTGGTAAGAAGAAACTTCAGTAATAGGAACTGAATGTGAAGAAGAAAAGAAGGATGGAAATAAGAAGAAAAAAGAAGAAGAATGGAAGAAGATAAGCAGAAGATTAAGGAAATAAGTGTTACAGGGGGCCGGAGCATGAAGCAAATGGTATAGAATAAGGGGTGGAGACTGTATTGGGTCTGGCTGAGCTGATTTTCCCATAGCAGCCCTCCTGGTGCAGAGCTTTTGTGTTGGGAGTTAGAAGGGCGTTGGTAACACCCATGTTGTGACTACCACTGAGCAGTGCTCACACAGCACCAAGGCTCTTTCTAACATTCCCCCCACAAGGGGATGGGGGGGCAGGAGCTTGGGGGGCAATGTAACCACAACAGCTGACCTGAACTGACCAAAGGGATATTCCATGCCATATGATGTCAGCTCAACTACAATGCCAGTACAAAGGAGGAGGAGGAGGAGGAGCTACTCCTCAGTCCTCTGGAGCAACCGCTACGTGTTTTGGAGCCCTACTTCCCAGGCAAGGCCAGACATCACCTGGGGATGGGAAGCAGAGAATAAGTTTTTGTGGTTTTTTTTTTCCTCTTTGCTCCCATGCACCACATTGCTTGGCTTTTGCTCTCTAATTAAACTGCCTTTGTTTTTACCCACAAGGCTTTTGTCTCCATCTTGTTTTCCTTTCCCCTTTTACTCTGTGGAGAAAGGAGAGGAAAGGGGGAGGGTGTTAAAGTGGCTTGGTGGGCATCACCTGTTCAGCCAGGGTTAATCCTGTTACTAGCTGCATCTAACCAGGCCTTACTTTATTGTGTAACTTCCCCATTATGTGCACCCTTCTTGAGATTCAGATCATTAAAGAGTTCGTTACTAAGCTGGTTGCTATTACACCTCCCATTTTCTTCCATTTGAATAGATCTGTAGATGTTCAATACAACCCTTTCGACAAGCAAAGTCCACCTGCCTTTTCAGCTTTGATGTTCCCCTTCCATACTTAATAACGACACTGGCACTCCTAGACAACAGTGAGTCTGTCCCTTGTTTTTATTCGGCTGCCTCCTTCCCTTCCTAAAAGTTTATTATTTTCATTATTTTAATTTCATAGCCATTCTCTTCCCATATGATAAAACATACAAATTTAGGGTTATTTTTAAACCTCCATAGTATGTGTAAACTAATTAAGTCTTCTCCAAATCTGAATATAAAATTTTATTATGAAATAGAGCTTACCTTATTAAAGTGCAATGTTATGTTACCTTAGATGCTTTAAGGGTGGGATGGTCATTAATCTCACATTCGTACTCTGGAAGCAGACATTTTCATGTCTACATCTCTGTTCCTAAAGAGCACATTTCTTGTGCAGAAGAGTTACCTTCAATAAAGAAGGTCTGAGATAATTACAGTCAGAAAATGGATATAATTGATGGTTACAATGGAAGACTGTTTAACAACTATGCATCCAGTAAAATAAAAAAAGAAATACATGTATTTTTACATACTTAATCAAAGAAACGCTGGCTATTTATGAAGTCATAGCTCTACATGATCTACTGAAGTGTACTTGTGGATGCTTACAAGAATACAATACTTCATGAAAAGAGCTAGCAGAATAGTTAGGAAGGCTAAGTTCTCACTTGGGCTGATAAAACTGAGGTCAGTCCTTCGTTAAAGCGGAAACAGCAACAAGAAAAAAAATATCAACATGCAAATGTTCACACAAGAAATTATGTACAGGTAACACTATAAACCTGTTAGGTAAACAATGCATAAATCACTGAAATGTAGGGGGAAAAGTGGATTTAGCAGATAACATGTAAATTAAATGCAATAATGAACAAAATGCTGAAAAAATGCATTAATGTTAAGCAGCTCAGAAATCTATTACAATATAACTGTCATAAATTTTGAAGTTCATGAAATATAAAAAAACTATTAAAAAGTTTTGTTTAAACAAAAGGAGTTTAATATCAGAACAAGTAGATTTCCCATTAAAATAATCATACATACACAGTTCAGTGGGAACAATATTTTTCTTCCACAAAAGAATTGACTTGCTAGAAGCTGAGCACAGTGTGGTAACCTATTTGGCCTTAACCTGAAGATCAAGTATTTAATTTTTCAAGTGAAGGAACTTGAAAAATACTGAGAAATGTTCACAAAGTAAATGTAAAAAAAACCAAAAGGGACAACCAATTGAGCATAAAGATACACGTGTAAAACATCTTGGGTTTTAGATAATATTTTCTTGTAACTCTTCAGGGAAAACTAATCTTCAGAAGTACTTACAGCATGTGGAAAACCAATATACATATGGCCCCCAAGGTGAAAGAGGACTATAGGATCTACGAATCAGTGGTCAACATACAAAGTCTTATCATAGAAATATTGTAAACATTTTTCTTAAATGTCAATCATCTTTGGTATGACTCACTCCTAGGAAATCTCTGATTATACATTTTATGTCCAGCTTAAACAACAATCACAGTTAGAATGGATCTTTGAATAAAATGCTCCTGGGCTACAAATATCAAATCTTATTTGTTCTGGCCAAAAATCCACTTTTGGAAGGGGTCTGATGGATTACAGGATGCCAAACTTGGATGTTCTCCATTTCCTGTAAGGCACATATGTAGTGCTGCATTGTACAGAGTTTGATCCTAAGGTGAGTAGAAAAAGAAGGAAAAAAAAGAAAGTGAACAAACAATGAGCAGGCTATTTCCCCCCATTCTTCATTGCTTCCACAAGTGTTTTGTTGTTAGAAAGTAAGGCCATACACATAGTGCAGAGGGCAGCTAGTAAACAAATATGAAAAATATGCAATTGTCAACTTGTTTTGTTAGGAAAATAAAAAAAAAAATTCTCAAAGACACAAACATCTGGATTGACTTGCAGGTGTATGCCCAGATACACACAACTAAGGGATATCAATTGATTTTGTAAGTGACATTTCTACTTCCCATTTAAAATGGTGAAATCATCAAGTTTGGATCTGGTAACTGACAATGCCGATTCACTGTGCAGTCTAAATACCTTCTGATGCAGCCATTGCTGCTCTCCAATGGCAAGGGTTTTCTGACCTTTGTAGTTACATTCATGAAGCTGCACAGGTCCTTTAGAAGCATGCAGACAAAGCTCCTTCTGAATGTTATGTCGAATTTCATGGTGTGCAGAATATTCAAAGTACTATTTAAAGATTTAAAAAAAAAAAAATCAGTAAACACACAAACAAGAACATTAGACTCAACCCTTTAAAATTAAAAAAACAAAGTCATAGATTCCTTTTGCTATTCAACAATTTGAGACTTCAGAATCATTTCTCTGATTTTTAGTGTACATGCTTTGAAAGTGTTTACAAAACTAAAAGCTTTTTTTATATCAATGCAAGTACTTAAATGTAGACATGGCAAATGACACTTGGTGCGCGTGCATTATGATGCCAGATCTCATTGCTTGCTCCCCCAGGAATATATGATTCAAGGAGACAAACTGAAGAGAGGAGATAGTTGCATGGATAACTTAAATTTTGTCATTTCTTAACTTTAAAAAAAATGTAATTCAATTTTTGTTGCTGGATTTTTTTTTTCTTAGAGCAACCAAAAAACCCATTTGTCATATAGAACATTACTGATTGCTGTATGTCAGCTTTTGCTGCTTGATCTAAACAAATGCTAATGAAAGGATGCTCGTATGTTCTCTTGTGAACCAGCCATTAGAAAAGTAACATAAGCATGCATTTTGTGAGTTGACTTTACCATTATTTCCTGACAGCAGAGTACTCTTAAGGCTTAGGAATTCTAGGCTATAATCCCAGTCTTAACAGGAATTTAATTCTAGCAGTTACAGACACAGCTGTCTTTTTTTACTTCTAGTCCTACCCTACCATCCTGGTCTGTTCCTCGACCACCTAATTAATCCCACTAGTACGGTTTCTTGGCGCTGTATGTCAGCCTCCACCATATCTTTCCTTTGACTATTAAGACCAGGCTCTGCTAGCTCCCTGCAGCTTTCAATTATCTGTCCAATTGGTCAGCTTCCACCTCCTCACTGCCTTGGCATCAATGGGAATAGCACTGTGGAACAGGCATCTCACTCTTAGGGCTTCATGCTGAACATTACTCCCTGAAACAGGATAGGAGTGACCTGCCTAGTCACTTAGCTCTCAGACATAATAATTTACTCTAAATCTGTTAATCTGACTTATTCTGTTCTGATTTAGCTTTTAAACTCAAAACTCTCTGCAAGCCCTGAAAATATGACTTGAAAGCTAGATTTAAAACAACTTTAATTTTTGAATGTTGAGATGTTATTGAGATAGACATGTTCTCAGTCCCATAATATTCTAAAAAGGAAGAGTGATAAACAATTGATGTCTTACTCTGAAAACTAGGTTCACTCTTCCACTCCCTTCTCCCACCTTACGTGTATGTATGAAGATGACAGGTAGCATGGAAAATTTCAGCCTACACTGCTCAAGTCTGGTAGAGACTATAAAACCAGTGAAAATAGAGTATTGTAATCAGAAGAGTTAACATACATATCTCTTGAACATTATCAGGAAAACCTATATTAAAATTCTCTGAAGGTTGCCATTTAAATGGATTTGACTACTCAATGCTAGAAGGAAAAACAAACGCCACAACATTTAAAAGCATAGAGTTTTAGTACAGTCCAAGTTAACTTAGATATGACAAGAGAAGCATACAGCAGATCTCTTACTACTACGTCTTGGTACAGTGTTCCCACATTAATAATGTGACAATGGGAAAAGGCTAATATAGTATTAATTCACAAGAGGATAAAAAAAAAAAAAGTTCGATATTGTAAGAGGCAAACATAACAGGGCAGTTCTTAATCTAGACAATATTCCATCTGCCACAAATATTGTTTGGGAAAGCATCAACTAACTAACATCATGCGTCTTGAGTTTTCACAGTGCCGTCAATGAATGGCTTTTAAGACTGAAGATTTTATTTAAAAACAAAGAAAAATTTCAACTCTATTCTAACAAAAACTTTGAAACATTTGTTGACCTTTCATTATTAAGGACCTACAGTTGATAAATTTTATTCACCAAATAACTCTTTAAGGCAACAGAGAAGTGTTAATTTCTGGACAGGGAAGGAGATAATACTTTTACTGGAATTGCAATAATGCCTGATGAATTCAGTATCTGACATGCATTGCAAATAATACTGCAGAAGAAGCAGAGCTCCATTGCTGCCTCCAAGAGCTATGTGTCTAAGAGAGCTCTTCTTGGACAAATTCAATCAATTCACTTGCATTAGCCAGTACAGGACAGACCACTTTGACCTCACACTATGAGGCTGCAAGCATGACAGGGAAGGTGGCTCAGGCTGGCCACTTGGTCTCCCACTGGCCGGATTCCCACCAACATCGTCGACAGTGCAAGTCCTGGTGGCAGAGAAAGAAGCAATAGGAGGAAGCATAAGGAAAGGAAGAATAAGACAACACTTACAAGAAAGTAGTAAGGGTAGGGTGAAAAGTTTTTGCAAAGAAAGGAGAGATCAAGTGAAGCAGTGCAATTGGTTTAAAAATCTGAATCCGTATGCTGAACATAAAATGTTAGAACTGGGACACAACATGAAGAGCAGTATGGAGTTCTCCCTGAACAATATATACAGAAATTAACTCCTCAAAAATAAGAGGGAGAGAAATTACATATTTAAAATGTGTCCATTTCACTAAAATGAATGCAAAGCTTTAATATGGTAAAGTTACAGCTGAATAGATTATAAAAATCAGGTATCAAGTATTTTACCTGATTTCCTCCAAGTCCATGACAAGAATACATAATCAGTGGTTTGGCACCATGGTTATTTTCACCAACATCTAGACACATGCGGTTACCTATGTTTTTTAACTAAAAAGAGGATGTTGTTAGAAAAAAAAGAAAGAAGCTTAGTGGGCATGACAAAAAAATAAACTGTCTCACTTGCTTACAAAAGGAGCCCTGGGTTTAACAACAATTACAGCCGTTAGTTCATTTTTACTTTCTGCTATGCTCAAATCTAAAAATCCTGGTCTCTCAGTTAATCTTTTCTAACCAAAAGCCTAGTAATTACATATGGCTGCCTACAGCCACACACTATCAGTTATTAGGATACTGACAATGTTACGGTTATTCAGATTAAATTACAATTTAAACAATACACCTAAATTACTCAAAATTGGAAGAAGGGGACGTTTTATTTGTAACGACAGGCTAAACACTCACATTCACCTCAAACTAAGAATTAGCAGTTGTTTAATATTTTTTCGGTTCTAGCAAAGCAGCGTCAAATAATTTATATGGCAGAGGAAATGCAATGGTCTTTAAAAAAACCATACATATAACTATAAACACACATTTTCCTCTCATATATGTGATGCTGAGAAGAAAACAGCTCTGCAGTTTTCCTCATTAACACAAATTAAAAATTCTTTTAGACCTCTTAGTGTATAAAGGTAAATTTACCTTGAGAATTCAGGAAATCTCTCACCACTTGGCTTAGTACGTTTCTGTCACTTTAACGGTTAGTAGATAGGCAGAATACTGCTTATCTTGGAGGCTGCAAAATCCCATTAAGCAAGGCTACTGTTAGTTATTAAGAAGCTTTGCTTAAATTTCATATTGTCATTGACAAAGCTATAAAACAGCAAAGTATGCAGAAAAGATCCTTTGCCCAGAGTAGTGACAGAAACCCCTAAAGCTGATAGCTAAAATGTAAATGCTATGGCTAAGGCAGCACAAAAGATTAGCAAACTTCCTGAATTATGGAAGACTATAGAAAATAATTAAAATGAAACTTACATATCCAGAAAACAAAGGGTTCAGGTCTGGCACATATGCTTCTGGATAAACATTACTGAGATACCAGGTAAAATTCTTACACTGCAGACGCTGCCTTAGGTCAAGTCTTTTTGAGATGTCTCCAAATGTTTTCTGTTAGATGCAGGGACGTAAGGAAGGATGAAAGAGAAATATAACTATTGTTACTAGTATTAATTTTGTCCATATACATCTACAGTATTTGATATTGTAGCATTAAACGAGTTTTAAGCTTCATTTGTTGATTTTTTTTTTTTAAATACTGTACTAATAGAGGGTTAGTGCTGTTTGTTTTTCAGTGTCATAACACCACTGACATTCTGCCTCCAGTATTTCAAGGTGCGTGCAAGAAAAATACATTGCAATATGGAAAAAACAGAAACATCCTTAGTATCAAAAGGGCTTTGACATAGTGCCATGAAGTGGGAAAGTACAAATGAGACCATAATGATGACAGCTATAAAGCTAACTAGTCTCACTAAAAAGAATGATCTGAAATAATGAATTGGATTAATTAAAAAATTAGCATAACATTCAGTAGAATGCAGCAGTACGATGCAGAATCTCCCAGGCAAAATTCAATTGTCTACCTGCTAAACATGCTTAGGAAATCTAATTCTAGTAATGATAGAATAATGACAAAAAATGTATCATACGAAGGAAGAAAAAATAGCTTCTTCAAAAAAACTCTAGCTTCCAGTTGGGGAAACACCAAAGTTCAGAAAACTTAGAAAAATAAATAAACCAGCATCCCAAACCCCTGAATGTAACTTAAGTTTTTAAGCAGATAGAGACAGGATGGGTAACTATTGCTGAATAAGCTTTATTCAATGATATTCAGCCAAATAACAACAAAACCTGCTTTTAAGTCAAAATATTAAGCAACTCGAGACTAACGAGATATCACGTTTCTCAGTCTAAAAATTAAGGTAGTTTGTGTTTTCTATGCTCAATGTCTTTTCTCATGCTCTTCTGGTATTTCCAGTAGCTGCTCAGTGCAAACAACCAAGGATTTTAGAGAATGTATGAAAAAATCTTACCAATCAAAAAAAGCCTACCACCCAAAACAACACTATCACCACACAAACGCTTAAGTTTTTTCATGTTTGTTGGGGCTACAGAATTAAGCAAACTGAACTCTCCTTTTTCATTAAAACATCTAGAGTTCTCACATACTTTGTCAATAAATAACTTTTGCTCACCCAAACTTTCAATGCAGCAAGCGTCATTTCTAATACCACCACCACCACCTACTTGTTTCACAATTTTTGCTGCCTCTGTGTTTCTTCGGTAAAATATTTCTTTATATTCATCCATCCACACTTCTGCAAGGCGGACTTGATTACGTGTGATCACTTGAGTACCTTTTGGGAAAGTATGGGGACTCTTGCTGCGAAAGACATGGCCAACAACAGAGCAAGGCATGATCTCCAACTGTCCACCACATTGCCATACCTGATAATAACATTTTTTGTATAAGTGCACTGCAGTTAGAATCAAGGGGGTGGAAAAAAAATTTCAGTGTTATTGTTCACCAGAAGAAAACCCAAACCACTAGAAAGAATGAGTATATCAGGTATACCATAAGTGAATTTCTTAATCAGGTAAACAGTGGAAATGTACAATTCAGCTATCAACCTTAAACACATTATGAAGGAAAAAAACCCCAAACTTCAGAGAGCATGTTTGCATTTTATTTCATCAGTCAGTTAGTAATTCATTGTCCATGTCCTAATTGGCTGATTCAGCAAGGAAATTAAGATCTACTACCAATTAGTTCTCAAAAATCCCAGTAGACATGACTGCTAATTGAGTACTAAACTTACTCTGAAAGACATTTCTATATTTTCACCTCCCCATATTTCCATTTCTTCATCATAGCTTCCAATGTGTTCAAAGTAGTCTTTTGATATTGAAAAGAGACCTCCAGCAAAAGTAGGTGTTCTGGAAAAAAAGATATTTACTGAGGAAGACTGTTTTTTTGTGTGTGGTTTTCTGTGTGGTTTTTTGTTTGTTTCCTTGTTTTTTTAATATAGATGTAAAAACATAGCATAACTGTTCTAAGAAGTTTCCAAGCATTTGTCAGTGTTTCAATAAATTGATAGAATTTCCTGGCATAGATTCAAGTGTTCAAGCAACAAGTTCAGACTCACAGTTCAGGCAATTAAATCTGCCCACATCGAGTTTCATTTGACATTTTTATTGTAAATTTATTAACATCTGGTTTAGACTAATGACTGCTAGTATATAAGACAGCATTAGGAAAAATAAAAGTATTTTCCCTGTATGAAGGACATCAAGTAAAGTAATCCTCCACAACAGCAACCTGTCTGTGGCCAAAGTACATACAATTGTCATCAAATGCACCACTGGGCAGCCTAGTATTTTGGTGCTCTGAACTTTGTTGTCACCCTTTCAGGTATGATGAATGAGCAGGCATAATCTGTAGTACTGTCTCTGAAAAGAACTGTTTATAATCCTCCTCTTCTCTCCCCCCTCTCTCCTGACAGAAAAAAATATATAGAAATTGCTTATTATGTTCCTACTGTATGTAAAAAGTGATAACACAGAACAATTACTGTCTTAAGGAGGCTATATTTTTATGACTGCTTTAAAATTTAGTGTGGTTCTTAAATATTACAAAAAACATCTAAGATTCTAAGACTTCTGACCATATTCCATCTGAATAACTAGTTCATTTGCAAACTGCTGTACATAATGAAAACCAACAAAACCCAAAGGATTTAAAAATATTATTCAAATTGTGTATACCTAATTGGATAGGTTTCATCTTTTCTTCTTTCATTTTCATGTTTAGGAAGAGACTCCCATCCAAATGACAAACTCCAATCAAAATTTCCTCTATTGTGGCTATGCCCATAAGGAGATGGTTTACTGAATTCAAAAGTATTGAGATCTATAGAAGCAATATCGGGGCTCACAACAGCGACAGGGTTCTCAGCTATTCTTGCCAATAATGGCTGTAACCAACCATAAAAGCACTCACCTAAGGAGAAAATGGGAACAAGCACTGAACTTTTACTTGGCTATATTTTAACATGCCCAGAGCAAGACAATATGCACCACTTTTAAACAGCATTGTTCATTATACTTTCAGTAATACAAAATAGCAACAGCAAAGATGATACTTTGCTAATATTCACAATTCATAAAAAATCTGCAATGTTAAATCAAAGACAACAGTATTATAAACCAGACCTGGAATAGTTTCAGGCTACACTTACAATGAGCATCCAGAAAGGTAAGGGTCTCTCCTGTTGCTACTGAAGCTCCCAATAGCCGAGCAGTGATTAGACCTTTTCTTTCCTTTTGACGGACTACTTTAACTATTTGAAATTGTTTCATGTATTCATCTAGCTTATCATGCAAATATTCTAGAAAGAGAAATCATTTTCAGGATATTCAGTGTATATACATGCTACTGCCTAAAATTTTACATTATTAAACTAACAGGATAAACAGCTCGCACTAATCCCAGGAATAACCTCAACATCAAAATTGTAATTGAGACTTGTAACTGATTTGAAGCACAAATTACAGAGCTACTTGTCATTCAACCAGTTAAGCAGTTTAAGCAACAGTAGAAGTGGAAATCAGAAATGGGGTTTACCAAACATTTAGAGGACAGGAATTTCATATTTGATCACCTTATGAAAAAAAGATGGGGAGAATTATTTTGTATTTTATGGAAGAAGGAACAAACACACTTAGAATACGATTACACATATTAATGGTGTTAAAGAGATATTCCTTTTTAACCAATTTATCTGCAATCCTAACATTTCCTAAATTAAAGAGAAAAAAAAAAAAATCAATCCAGAGAAAATAGAAAGCTTTCTTACCATCTGCACTGGCATCATCCACCAAAATAATCTCCTTTAACAATATGGCAGGAGATGTATACATCACACTGTGAACAGTTCGGAGTAGAGTGGACCATGCTTCATTATGAAAAACTATTATAATACTTGTGGTTGGCAATGGTGGGCAACGCTTAAACTTTTGTTCAATACATCTGCAAATTAGAAAGTGTCAAAGGTTACAAAATGGACAAAACCTTTTGACTCAAACTCTTAAAAGAAACCCTTTCCTTTCTAGTACAGAGCTTTATAAGTACAGACATGAAGTATTTCAACTTCTCCACTTACTATCCCAGTTTTGGAGTGCAAAGGCAGGTGCTCCAACTGGAGAAGCTGTATAAAATATTTTTAAAATATGATGAATAATATTTCCACTTCAACAACTGACCTAATTCTTCATCTGTCTCACATATATTTGAGTACAGTTCATATAGCATCCGAGTTTATTTTATTGAAAGCAACAGATACTGAGCTGCAAAATCACACTTTTAAAGTCACCGTGACTGTTGAAACCCAAAAATACAAATAATATTTGTTAGAATAATACAGAGTTTGGAAGGAAAAATAGAACAGATCTAATTCAGAACTTCAGAATTTTGTAGAAATACCCTATAATCCTTAAGGCAGTATATCCCATTCAAGGGAAACAATTGTAAACCTACAGTTTTTCAGGACTGAGGTATTGTGAACGTAAGTTTAAGTCAAACTGCAAGTCAAGATGACAAGACAATTCTGTATTCGTAAGATTAACACTTATTGCCTGTCAACTTCAGAGGATGGAGGACTCCCCACCGTAATTATCACAACCACTGCCTCATGAAAAACCCACCAGTTATGCTCTAGCAAAGGTTATTGTAAGCTGCACCATGTATAATGTGATATACTACCAGGAGCACTTCAGTAAGGTTAGTCACTTCTGACACAGATAGCTGAGAACATAATATCTACCACTGACAGAGACTGCTCGGAACCAAAACACAATCCAAATCCTGCAATCTTCATTAATAAGAATTTTCAGTACTACAAGATTGCCGAGATGTTTCATTGCTCTGTTCAACAGTTTACAATTCCTAGCTTATTGAATTATGCTGGTGGTCTTATTAACACTGAATACTAAGGGGGTGTGTGGGCAAGGGGGAGAAGGAAATGGTGTTTAAATTGGGAAAAAATGTTTAAACCACATTTTTGGTTTTATTCTGAGTAAAACTCAGCAGGCTTCCAGAAAATCACTCAGAAATTGTGCATTAAAGGTAAATGCAGGAAACCTTATTTAAATATGGTTGCTTTGAGTTCAAAACCATGAAAGAAGTGAGCTTTTCTAAACACTTTTGGCTTTGGCACTGTGGATCATTATCTACAGCCTATCATTATGTACAGCTAGGAGACTTCCCTAAAGTATCACCTAATGCTGAACTCAAATCCTTTCACAGTTTGCACTTCTGACAAGTTTTTCAACTATCATTCAACACAGGCATTTCAACATACTCAGGAGGTCGAGTGTCTGGTCCAAGATCTCGGTGTAAAGAAATCCTGTCGCTTGCAAATGCATTAAAACAGTGTTTCTCTTCTCCACGCTGCTTCTCTTCCTGTTCTTCTGAATTTAAGTCAATGGTTTTAAATGCTTTACCAGAAGCTCCAGGAGCATTAGGATCTTGAAGGGGCCGATCTAGAAAGGGTTTTAGTTCCACTGCAGTATAATATCCTGGCAAACAGTGTCTCTCCCCAGGAATCTTAGTTTGCCTAATCGGTGCTTTTATTTGCATTTTTGGCTTTGCACCTTTGATATTGCTCATAGCATTTAACATGAGACCTAATACATGACTTTTCTTTCTAACAACTGGCTCAATCCCTGCTTCGTCTTTAAAATCTTGAACACCTACTTCTCTTTGTAATAAAAATAAAAACACCAGAAAGACAAATACAATAATGCTAAACTTCCAAAGTTTCCAGTGAAAAAATAATTTCTTGAATAGTTTTGGTGTTTTTTTCAAAGCCATTCTAGTTTTAAAAAATTCTCATAAGATGAAGGTTTCTGTGAATGATGTTCTTCAAATAGGTCACAGCATTTCTTGCATTTATAACACCTGTAATTTAAAACAAAAAGCATTAATTTCAACATCTGGTATATTCAATGATGTAAACCTACAAGAATTAAATGGGCAGGAATTAAATCACAACTCTCAGCTGTCAAACATTATGTGTCCACCACTTAAAGATACATAAAACCTATCTATAAGATGCCCAAAATATACTTTCATTGGATTTTTTTTTTTACTAGACTTCAAACAGAAGAACCAAAAAGCAGACATATCACTAAGAATAGAACACTGTTTCTACACAATGCCACTACTTCACATTGTCTTCCAAATCTTGAAAGTTAAGTTTAAAATTATTGGAAAATGTTGCTGTCAGTCTTCTAGAAGCAGGGAATTTTAGTTCAATGATGGGATAGAGAGAAAACAGATGGAATCAATACGGTAAGTTCAGGTTACATGTAAGAAAGATCTACGTAAAAAGTGAAATATAAAACACAGGAAGGACTTCTCAATCAACTTATTTCAACAATTCTGAAATTTCCAGTATTAAAAAAAAAAAGTGCCATTTCAAGATCAGAGTTATGTAATCAGAATTCAAGTAGGAAATTTTCAGATTCATTTAGTTATCTAGTATATATCATAGAATCATAGGGGTTGG